>NC_056695.1:50946068-51111068 GCF_018350215.1 Panthera leo | reverse complement strand
AAGAATAACTGCTTTAATTTTGGTTTTTTTTTTTAGAATTTTTATAGGTCTTAAGGAGACTGTATTGGGAGGTGTTGTAAGACCCGCCCCCCCCCCCAAAGGGAAAATTTTGACATATCCAAGTGTAGGGATTTTTATTTTATTTAAAAGTCATCAGGTCTTTTTATTCCTCTCATTTTCTAAACTTCTTTTAGAGTGGAGGATAGGGGTAAAATAAATTCTTTTTTTTGAAGCTTATAAATCTTATTTTTTGCTGAAGCCAAACCATATTGGAATACTTGTCACAGATTTAATAAATATTAATTTTTGATTTTATGTTAGGAAAAATAAAGAATTGAATATGCTTATACTCCAAATTTTTCCTTATTTTAAAGCAAAGATTTTTAAAAATAAAAGAGCTGGCCTTAAATAAGAATTTTCAAGTTTTCAGCAAATAGCTAGTAATTTAAGATGGCTCAGTAGCTCTGGATCCTAAATGGTATTCACTTCACGGATATAAGCAGTTTGGGTACTAAACTGTAAGCACTATATGAAAAATAAAGTCCAATGATGACTGAAAAGTTAGAAAGACATCAAAGAAATTTCTGAAATGCCAGTGCGTGGGAGAATGAAATGCTCTTTTAGTTCAGTTCAATTCATGAATTTTATTTTTTGTGTGTGAACGTTTATTACACCGAGGTTCTGTTCTCGTTGAATTACTAGAGAAACAACTTATGTTCTGTAGAGGTTTTGCAACAGATGATGGTCCTAGATCATGTAAGGACTGGAAATGAGATAAAATAGAGCAGCATTGTCACATAAATGGTCATATATCCCCCTGATGTCTCCAGACCCCTGATTAAAGTGTTGCTAAGAGGAATACCCTGTTAGTAAACACATGATCAAAATGGCAAATTATGCAAACCATCCCCCAATATTGAGAAGTAAACTAAGAAAGCTGAAGGGCAAATACAAAGTAGGGTATTCTTGGGATCAGATGATTTGTAGCTTTGACTGTCATCTCTCCCTGCCAATAAAGACCCCAAATATCCTTCAAGTTAAAGTAAATCATTTATATAAATAGATACAATGCCTCAAATGTTTAAGCCAAAGCAATCATTCAAGCTATCACAATGGTGACTGCAAAATCGATTTGAGTATTTCCGTCCACCGTGCACTCCCATTTCATCTTGTGGTCCAAGTCCAGCTAATAACTGAAAAGGCTTTTAAATATAAACAGAACACAAACTCTAAGTGCAGAGGCTTCATTGGTAAACCAGTAACACGTTTGTGCTAGTTCTGGGTGCTTAAACATTATTACCAAGGTAACCCCATCTGAGAAATATCATTGACAAACTAAAGTATTGCCAAAAGATAAAAGTCAGTATATCAAAATATCGAGAAAATGTGTCCTATCAGGAAATCACTGAAAGAAACAAGGGAAATTCGTTCATTCAACAAACAGTCACTGAGAATTTATGCACCAGGCACTGGTTTAGGATTGGAGCTTATTGTGATAAATGAAACATGTGAGAATTACTGTCCTCATGGAGTTTATATGCTACCAGAGAAAATAAATAACAAACATGGTAAATGATTAAAATTTCTAGTACCTAGATAGCCATAAAGAGTTGGGTCTTCTGTTCTCAATGTGGCACTCACAGGAAGAGTTGTTAAGCTTTGGGGTCTTTTTTAAAGTGTAGATAATAACAAAAACTTAGCCACTATCAATATATTGCATGTGGACTTAACATACAGTTTAAACATTCTTTAAAAAACAAAATGAGGGGCGCCTGGGTGGCGCAGTCGGTTAAGCGTCCGACTTCAGCCAGGTCACTATCTCGCGGTCCCTGAGTTCGAGCCCCGCGTCAGGCTCTGGGCTGATGGCTCGGAGCCTAGAGCCTGTTTCCGATTCTGTGTCTCCCTCTCTCTCTGCCCCTCCCCCATTCATGCTCTGTCTCTCTCTGTCCCAAAAATAAATTAAAAACGTTGAAAAAAAATTAAAAAAAATAAAATAAAATAAAAATAAAAAATAAAAAACAAAATGAGAGTTCTAAATGATCATACAAGAAAATTTGAGACAAACATTGTGATATGTTATTCACAATTTAGGCCACAGACATCATCTTGGGGTTATTTTTTTAAGTTTATCTATTTTGAGAGAGAGAGAAAGAGAGAATGTGTGAGAGAGGGGAGGAGCAGAGAGAGAAAGGGCAGGGAGAGAGGGAATCCAAGCAGGTTCCAAGCTGTCAGTGCAGAGCCTGACTTGGGGCTCGAACCCACACACCGTGAGATCATGACCTGAGCCAGTATCAAGAGTCAGATGCTTGACCAACTGAGCCACCCAGGTGCCCCGGGGTTAATATTTTTAATAGCCAGGTACTTGTTTACTTGATAAAAGGAATCTTAAATAATGCCCCACAGGTTATTAGTTTTAATGTATAAATATATATACAAAGTGACAGGTGTAGTGAGTACATAACACATTTAGCTGCCTCATAGGCAAAGAAAAAGGCTCTTCTGTCCAAAACCTTTTCCATCTCTGGAATGCCATAGTGTCCCAAATTTTGGTGGTGGGAGGAGCCTTGAGTTAAGTGCAATATACAGTGGATAAACAGAGGAAGGGATGTATGACATTCTGGAAAAGGCAAGACTATGGAGACAGTAGAAAGGTCAGTTGGTTACCAGGGGTTAGAGGTGAGAGAGAAGAAGAATGGATATGTGGAATACAGTGGATTTTTAAGCCAACGAAAATACTCCATGTGATAATATGATAGTAGATACATGTCATTATACATTTGTCCAAGCTCATAGGATATACAACACCAAGAGAGAACCCTAAAGTAAATTGCAGACTTTGGGCGATAATGATGTGTCGATGTCGGCTCATCAATTATAGCAAATGTATATTCTGGTGTGGAATTTTGATAATGAGGGAGGCTATGCATGAGTGAAGGCAGGAGATCTCTGTATACTTTACTCAATTTTTCTGTGAACCTAAAACTGCTCTAAAAAAATAAAGTTGATTTTTAACAAAAGAGCACTTACAGGCAATTTAAAAAATGAATGGATGTGTTAAAGAAACAAATACAAAAGAGGAAGGGATAGAGGTAGGGAAATGGGCAACTAGATGGAAACAGGAATTATTAACTAAATATCTGTGTGGGCAGCAAGATGAGGGATATGTTGGAAAGAAATGTAGAAAGGTAAACTACTTAGCTTCTCCCTAGGGTGGATGCAGGTCACAGAAGGTCATACTTAAACATAGTAGAGCTTTACTATATTCAAGTTCAATTTACAAATTTGGTATTACAAGGAATCAAATAGTACTTGTAGAAAGTGCATGAGCCTTGAAATCATTCAAAAGAATTTAAATCCCACTTTGGCCATTTACCAACTGGGTAAGCTGGGAAAAGTCACTTAAATTGTTTGAATGATAGTTTAATCATCCATAAAAAGATGATTGCAATACCTGAGATTGTTGGGGACATTAATGGAATATCTATATATCTGGATATATATCCAGAAGCTAATGCAATGGCATTAGCTTCTCACATACATCTCAAGACAAGATTGTGGTGTGTGGGATATGTACAAATACCATTGAGCGTATTGATGTAGAGTCTATTAGATTCTATGTTCATAAAGTGCTCATTGACTTAGTAACCTAATTCCCCTGTATATTTTGAAGGGTGCCCTGGGTAGCTCAGTTGGTTAAGTGACCGACTCTTGATTTGGGCTCAGGTCATGATCTCATGGTTGTGAGATAGAGCCCAGCATGGAGCTCTGCACTGAGCGCGGAGCCTGCTTGTAATTCTCTCTCTTCCTTTCTGTCTGCCCCTCCCCTACTCATTCTCTCTCTCTCTCTCTCTCTCAAAATAAATAAATAAACTTTGAAAAAAAAAAAAATATATATATATATATATTCTATTGAGGCTTACAGAGCTCAGCTCTGCTCTAGCCACAAAAACATTTTGATGCAAGTGAAAGTCAACAAAGGAGAGGATAGGCAGTGACAAATGTATTTCTCAAAATTGATAATTGAGTCTGTTCTCAACTCTCCACAAATTAAGAATCACCATTAAGCATAGAAACAATGAGGAAAAAACTCTCAGGCTGAATTTGGATTGATCTTTTCATGTGTCATCTAAACAGAACTCTTCTTGTTTCCAATGGGATGAATTTAGCCTTGGATATTGTAATTCATTTATGGTGATGTATTACAAATACTGGAAACAGTAAGTTTGAATCCATTAAAAAGGATTAGCGTTTTCATATACTTTTATTAAAAAGTTTATTTATCACCTACCTTTGATAATAGCCACTTAAAAAATACTTGTTTGCATATTTGTTTTCATTGGGTAAATATTTCCTTCATCTCTTTTTGTATTTCTTATAAGCTCAGCTTCACAATATGTTACACTTACATTTTCTCATTTGTTGTATCAATTATGAAAGAGACGGTTAGGGACAATGGGATTTGTTAGCTACTTTGTGCTCTTTCGGCTTGCTCTAAGTAGTTGTCCCAAAGTGCAGAAAAGTGCATAAATTGTATCTACATGGATATCATTTTTCTTCTCAAGGAAAAAGGATTCTTAAAAATAAGGAGAGATCAGACCTCTTGGTACATTCCAACAGTGTCTCACATATAAAATAAACTCAGTAAACATTAGATTAACATAAACATGAATGAATCAGAAGGTTTAAAGTTATTAATTAAAAATTTATGGCATCTTTCTGCAAGGATTATTTCTAAAAATCAGAAACCATTTAAAATTCAGAATCAGGAGAAAATTAATATGTTTCATTAAGCTGAGTTATCAAATAAATGATGCTTACCACTTAAAACCCTAAACATTGTTCCAAACTTACACACACTACTCAAACTGGGGGCATCCCTCTGCACACCAGTGGTTGTGTTGTGCTGTTTGTTATACAATGAGGCTCTCAGGGCGAATCCAACAGGCATACTTAAACAGCTCTGGAGCACAGGATTTGAGGTTTCCTGCCACTAATTTTTATTTTTGTTTCTTTTACTTTTTTTTTTTTTTTGTATTTGGGGGGCGTGTAGAGACAGAGAACAAACAGGAGAGGGGGACAGAAGATGTGAAGCAGTCTCTGTGCTGACAGCAGAGAGCCTAAGGCGGGGCCCGAACTCACAAACGGTGAGATCATGACATGAGCTGAAGCCGGACGCTTGACCTCCTGAACCACCCGGGGTGCCCCTGTTGCCACTAATTTTTAGACTTTACTTCTATTTTCCTCCTCAGTCTCAGGTCGAGAGCACTTTTCTTCTGTTTCATTACGATATCTATCTCTAGGAGCTTCTATCCTTTCATTCTTGTCCCTTCATTCTTGATTGCATGTCATAGTTTTGGAGTTCATAAACCAGATCATTTAGTACAATGCCATGGGGATTCCCATCAATGAAGTGTGTGAACTCTGTGATATCTTTTGGTGACGGTGACTCCCAAGTCCTTTTGGTCATTTTCTTTTTCTTTTTTTTTTTTCTTTTTTTTTTTTTTTTTTTTTTTTTGAGTCCTTGGTCTATCTAGACAGGTGGTTTGCCAGAGTGGCCACAGTAATTTAGATATTGCCCTAGTCATAGCATGGAGCTGCTATTAACAAGCAAGCGGGTCTTACTCATTCGTATCTTTTTTTCCCCTCGACCAGATCCTTCTGTTTAAAACAACAATTCCTCTCGTCTACACCCAACCAAATTACATCTATCGGATCCCTCATAAAATGTTCCCAACACACGGACTTCTCAAATATATGTTGTTCTAATGGGAGTCTGGGGCTCCTGGGTTAATATACAATGCTCTATAAAACACACATTTGTTAACAACAAACAAAAACAAATAAAAAATGAATGTGGTAATGGTTCCCTGAGTATTAATGCTTGCAACCACTCTGAAATATGGGTTTCTTTATTGACATTTTATAAATGAAGAAATTGAGAGCCGGAGAAGCTAAGTATTGTGCCCAAAGTCAAATAGTCAGAAAACAATGAAGTCAGAATAAAAATTTCATTTTGTCTATCTTAAGAGATGATGTATTCTCTCATGCTCCACAGTCTCTGTATTTCAATGCAAATTTTACAAATATCTTCTACTTTTAGTTATTTTTAGATCCTTTTTTAATGTTTATTTATATTTGAGAGAGAGAGAGAGAGAGAGAGAAAGCAGGGGAGGGACAGAGAGGGAGGCACAGAGAGGATCTGAAGTGGGCTCATGGCTAACAGAAGAGAGCCTGATAGGGGCTCCAACCCACCAACCATGAGATCATGACCTGAGCCACCCAGGTGCCTTATCGTTACTTTTAGATTCTGATTTTGCCTAAAAGAATCTCAACAGAGGGGCATAAATTACAGGTTTTAACATCGAAGCAGCAAATGACCACCCAAGCAGACATTATTTAAGGATGAAGACCGCATCTAAAGAGTGAAACAGGTAGGAGCTGAAACTACAATTCGCATTTCCTTAAGCTCGTGAGTGATGGGCCTTGAGTAGTCAATTCCACAACATTTGAGAAAATGAGAAACTTGCTCTGGGCTCGTGTGAGACCTACACACTAAGCAGTTGTCACTATGTACCAGAAATAGCACGACGATGTTCCTTACCTTGGCACTAAACCGGCTAAAATCCGGAAATTTCCGCTTCCGGAAAATGTTGGCATTTATCTGACATTCTTCTTCTCTGGACAAGCTGAAAACGAGAATCAAGATGTTGTTACAATAGCGCCATCTGCTGGTTGTTATATGGAAATAACAAATCTATTGACCCTTTTCTTTAAATTGGTGGATTTTTTACTTACAGGCCAGTGTTGATAGAGTAATGGGGCAGGAACACCAAGAACACAAAGAGAGAATCAATGGGCTACTTAAAAAATAATAAGTATGCCTATTGGTTCAGAGCCAACTCATCAACTTTTGCAATGACATAAAAAAAAAATCAATCAATCAATGAAACTTCGGGCCCCGGAATGAAACTTCTACATGGCAATTTTGACACAGTATTAGAATTCTAATAATCAGAATGGGCAGGCAGTGGTCTTCAGGTTCCTTGGCACATCTTTGCAGTTTCCAGCAATCCACTCATCCAATACTTACTTAAAAACTCATTCAGTGAATATTTTGGGGGCACCTACTTTGTGCTAGGATTTGTTCTATGAACAGGAAATACAGTGGTGAACAAAACAAATCCTTTCCCTAAAGGAGCTTACATTCTATACGGGGTAGTGGGGAGGAGGGGCAAAAATCAAATAAGTAAATACACATCAGGTAGTGATAAGTGATATGAAGATAAGCAGACAAGGGTATAGAGTATAGAGGAAAGGCACTAATTTACACAGATGATCGGGAAAGCCCTATCTCATGAGGGACATTGAGTGAAGGTGCAAGAGGCAGCCATGCACAAGGGGAATTGTGCACTAGGCAGAAGAAACAGCAAATACAAAGGTCCTGAAACAGGTGCAGGCTTGGCTAACTTGAGGAAATCAAGGAAGTTTATGTTCATGTAGTGAACTGAATGAAAGCAACTACAGTGGGGCATAGTAGTGGATGGACAGCAAGGGTCAGACTCCATGGGATCTTTCGGTCATGGAAAGAAACTGGCCTTTCCTCTGAATGAGAAAGAAAGCCATCAGAGGGTTTTGAGACAAAGAAGAAATGTGAGAGGGAGAAAGAAAGCTATTAGCCACAGTGGTGGCAGTTCTGTCACACAGGAATACATTCAGGAATTATTGTTAAGCAGAGGAACATCTCTTACTCCTGTCCTCCTAGCTGTTGGGGTCCTGAAGCCAGTAACCCATCCCAGCCATTTTTTCCGAATAGTCTCCCCCTTATTAAGCTTGGCTAGAAGGCTAACCTGTTAATGATTCACCTCTAGATCTTAGGAAAGTGAACTTGGATTATTTCTTGACTCAGAATTCCAGCCTATACCACTCTCTCAACATTACCAGGCTCAGCACTTTGCTTTTCATAGGAATATACACTGATATTTTCATGCTTTGACCTATTAAAGCAAAGAGTAATACAGCATGGATTCATGTAGGTTATAAGCCAGCATGACATATTGAAGATCAATGCTCAATGGAGAATAGAAGAAGATAGATACGTCTGGTGCAATCTGAACTGTTATAAATTCCTGCAAATAATGCATGCCTCATGGGCATCTTATACTTTATATACCTAAAATTGAACTCATGATATTGACTACTAGCATCCGAACTTGCTCTTCTCTTTACAATCTCTATTTTAGTAAATGGCACCACCTTGTGCCCAGTTGCACATGTCTGAAACTGTGGAGTTGTTCCTGACACATGCTTTTCTCAGACTATATTTCTAATCGATCACCAAGTACTATTGATTCTGCAAATTATTTCTATCTCCTTTGACCCTTTGCCATCACCTATATCCAAGCCACAGTACTGCTCATCTAGACCACTATGGATGATCCCACATTTGATTTCCCCTTTTTGTCCACTCTATCCCTACCTTGTTCACTTCATTCTCTACCCGATCAGAATTTTTTTTAAAAAAATTATGATGCTTCTGCCCTGTATAAAATCCTTAGCTTCCCACTGTCCTTAGAAAAGCATTCAAAATTCTTAGTATTGTCTCTTCCAAATTACACATCCATACATCGAGGATGTTTTAGATCCTTAACTTTGTGAAAAGGTATATTAAATACTTGCTTACATGCTACAAAATCATATAGTCCATTAAATCTACAGAATCTTATCCCGATAAATCCATTCCTTCTCTTGATTTCCAAAGTTTCTCAAACATCTTTTATTTTTTCAAGAACTGTTCTGAGAATGTCAACAAGTATCAATAGGAAATTATCTTGAATGTAACATTTAATAAGCAAAATACCTACCTACCATTTTCTTTACTGCTTCCTTTCAAACATTGTGAGCCCTAAATCTCTCATAGTGCTACTTTTTCAAATACAATCCAAGTACAGTTAAATCTGAGGAGAGAGGCAGGGTCAGTTCTCATCAGTCTCTCACTGGCTTCTGTGACAGCATCACACCGATGAATAAATAATAATAGCATGTACTGACCACCCAGGTCATTAGTCTGCTATCTAGTTGTCAATAAAAATGATAAACCAAAGAAGGGTAACTATTACAGTAGAAATGGAAAAAAAATATTGTCGAAGATAAATAAATCTCTCACATAATAAAAAAAAATGATGACAGATGTAGCTGAGGATCTTGAGTAGACCAATTATTACGTGGCTATAGACAAGTTATTTAATCTCCCTGAAATTCAACATCTTCCCTTAAAGATGGGCTATTTAGGAAGAGGGAGAAGCTCTTCTTATAGGATTGAAAAAATAAATGAACTATATACATGACACAAATGAGAATTGGCAAGAATTAGGCACATGTCAAACTTCTTATACCCAACCACATTTAAATCTGACATAATAAAATCTTAGATTTTGTAGACTAGTGGCTTTTTAAAAAGGATAATAATATAAATTAAGGAAAAAATGTTCCCCTGATTAGCTGAACTCCTCTCGCTGCTACTTCCTGGCTAAAGCTGATCACAGGAGCTCTTCTATAATGGAGTGGCTGCTGAAGCACGTGGAGCTCACTGGATACAAAGAGAATGATGTACCATATGTGCACTGTAGGATCAACTGTTCTTGCCTGTCATTGGTCTCCAGCTGAGAACTCAGCCAATAATCAGCAACCACCATGGAATATGTCAATGGATATCCTTCCAGATGATTCTACTACCCAATCATTAAGAACCCTCAATGTATAAGTCTTTGAAGATGAGGCCCCAGGCATCATGAAGCAGAGAGGAGTCATCCCTCCATCCCTATTGTGCTCTATCTGAATTCCTTTTCCCACCAAATACGTGGATATAATAAAGCAGTTGTTTTAAGCCTGTGAAACCAATGTGCTTTGGGGCAGTTATGTAACAGTAAGTGGTTCAGAAATGTGAAACCTGGGAGTAGGGAGACTCCATGACAAAAACAAAAACAAAACAAAACAACAACAACAACAACAACAAAACAAAAAACATGGCATTGGCTTTAAGACTGGGTTAGGTGGCTCTCTCTGTCCCAAAAATAAATAAAAAACGTTGAAAAAAAAAATTAAAAAAAAAAAAAAAAAGGGGCGCCTGGGTGGCGCAGTCGGTTAAGCGTCCGACTTCAGCCAGGTCACGATCTCGCGGACCGTGAGTTCGAGCCCCGCGTCAGGCTCTGGGCTGATGGCTCGGAGCCTGGAGCCTGTTTCCGATTCTGTGTCTCCCTCTCTCTGTGCCCCTCCCCCGTTCATGCTCTGTCTCTCTCTGTCCCAAAAATAAATAAAAAACGTTGAAAAAAAAAAATTTTTAAGACTGGGTTAGGTGGGATCTGAATGGGCCTTAAGGAGACTGTTAGTTACAGCTGAAAACACCTCAAGGAGACAGTTATAAAGACTGGGCAGACAGAAGAAAGTTATTGGACATTGGAGGAAAGAAGATTCTGGTTGTGCACTGTTAGAGAGCTTAGCAAAATTGTTGCCTGTGGCAGCATAGAAAATAGAAAACAAGTAACATGTTTGTGTTAGAAGTCTGGAACACATGGGTTAAGCATATAGCAATGTACAATCACTTATTGTGTAAATAAGTCATATTGACCATACAGAACTATAAGAATTATAAGAATTATAAGCTGTGGACTGTTTCTGAAGTCTTTCAACCTCTTGAGATCTTTTCATCTCTATGCACTAAGTCTCACAGGCATTTCATCTATGTATTGAGGTACCAGAGTTAATATTAATAACTAAGAAATTGAAGAAGATTGTTTATTGGCATTTTTGTAGTAATAACGAGACCAGAGGGAGGACACACACAAATGTGTTCTTTGATAAATAACGGCAACAATTAATGTTTACATACAACTTTAAATTTACAAAGCATACTTATATACATCATCTCACTTGGTCCTCTCAGTTACCCTGTGAAGCTGGTGCCATTCCATTGTTATATGTGAAAACTATCCACAATACGTTATTTGCCCAAGTTTACAACTAATAAGCGGCTGACCAAGAACTGATTGCCAGGTTCTAAGCCTTCGTTGGTATCCAGAATTCTATAGAATCATTTGTTGTTTGTAAAGTGCTTGACTAAGTAGAGATTCATACATATTATGATCGTTATGATTGTTAGTTTTTAAAGGACAGAATTTCATCAAATTGAGAGTCTCAATGTGTCAATTACCTGCCGCTCTAAAAATAAGATCTACACTGCAGTCAAGTCCTTAAAAGAATAGGAGACAATATAAATTATTTCAAATATATGTGAAGAGAAATGCTAGAAAAAGCTATACAGAAGGTAATTATGCCCATAACCAGGTACTTCGTGTACAAAAGGATCCACTACATCCTCCATTAAATAATACTTACTGAGGAACTTTAGCTTAATTTATTGAAATTTAATTTCTATAAAACTTAGAAATATGAGTTGTCACAGAGTTTAAAAAAAAAAAGAGCCATCTGGTCTAACTACAGCTATTTTGTAAAGTAGAATAAATGTACCTATATTATCTAAGTCTTTAGTTCTAAATTATTAACAAAGCAAGCTGTATTTGTTCTTAGTTGGTGTCCAAGGAAACTCTATGATCTAATTGATTTCAATTAGCATTTCTTTTTCTTTTTTTCACCTTTGGCAACGATTTTATCCAACTAACAAAATATTCAATTATTTGCATATAAGTAGGGGATATTTTGTTTTTTAAATTTTTTTTTAAACATTTATTTTTTTAACAGTTATTTATTTATTTATTTATTTATTTATTTATTTAAATGTTTATTTTTGAGAGCGTGAGAGTGAGGGAGGGGCACTGAGGATCAAAGTGGGTTCTAGGCTGACAGCAGCGAGCCCAAAGCAGGTCTCCAACTCATGAACCATGATCATGACCTGAGTTGAAGTCTAAGGCTCAGCTGACTGAGACATCCAGGTGCCCCTTTTTTAAGTTTAAATCCAAGTTAGTTAACATATAGTGTAATAACGGTTTCAGGAGTAGAATTTAGTGATTCATCACTTACATATAACAATCAGTGCTCATCCCAACAAGTGCCCTCCTTAATGCCCATCATCCATTTAGCCCATTCCCCACCCAGCACCCCTCCAGCAACCCTCAGTTTGTTCTCTGTATTTAAGAGTCTCCTATGAGGCATGTGGGTGGCTCAGAAGATTGAGCGTGGGACGTCAGCTCAGGTCATGATCTCAGGGTTCATGAATTCGAGCCCCAAATTGGGTTTGCCACTGTCAGCGCAGAGCCAGCTTTGGATCCTCTGTCCCGCGCTCTCTCCACCCCTCCCCTGCCCATGCTCACTCTCTCAAAAATAAACATTTTAAAAAAGACTTTTGTATGCATTTCTTGAGTGCAACTCTACACAAGGCACGTATTGAGGAACCGGCAGCATATAATTGCAATAACCCGTGGCTCCTGATCTCCCGTGAATGCACCACAGAAACATGGTATGACAGGGCAGATTTTGGCTAGTGGCACACTGGAGGGATAAAATGCAATAGAGGAACTGGACAAGAAGGGATTTAATCCAGACTTACACTGCATGGGAAAGCTTCGATGAGGACATCTGAGTGTACTTAGAGCCTTCATGGCTTGAAGGATGACAAAAACTCATATCTCCACTTAAAACTGTTGTTAGTTCTGTCGGACTGTTTTAATAACCTGATTTGGTAGGCTCAGTTTTGTAAATCCAAGTTCTCAGCAAACTTTGTATTTAATTACGTATGTGTTGATTGTTCATGAAACATTCATGTAAATTATGACCAATATGTCATGGCCGGTAGGACAATTTTCAGTAAATTGAAATAGCATCCGTCTTCTCCCCTAGACCATAGATAAATAAAATAAATAGTAAAGATGAGGCCAAACTAACATCTGTGCTGAGAGAAGCTCATACAGAGGGAGATGGATTAACACGTGATCTGGATGCACCTGTTAAGCAAACCTTGCTTAATTTACTCACCAGTCACAGCAGAGCCTGTGGACTGGCTTCCAGTCTATTTTCTGGGACTCTGAGCAGTGTTGGAGACTGGGAGAGATACCAAAATTTGGAAAAGAGAGTTTTGATTTTTCAAGCGGAGAGGGAAAGGACGTTCCATACACCAGGGAGCTTGAGTTTGACCTTGAGCAATATCCTGAACTAAATTATTGAAAGGATGATTTGTGAGCTTCTACAAGAGATGTCTCTGAAGGTCTACCATGCAGCCTTCCTCAGAGCTGTCAAAAGGAGAAAATGCTACCCCTGAGTCACAAACCTTTTCTTGATCAAAAATTCCTTCTGTTATGGGTTTAATTGTGTCTTCCCCAAAATTCACAGGGTAAAATTCTAACCACCAGGATCTCAGTATATGGCTGTACAGGTAAAACCTTGGATTGTGAGTAACTTGTTCTGCGAGTATTCTGCAAGATGAGCAAACATTTCTAATAAATTTTAACTTGATAAATGAGTGATGCCTTGCAACGAGAAGTTGCCAAATGTCATGTGATCACAACTGAGCCAATGGTTCTTGAAATACACTTTGATATACGGGTGCTTTGGATTCCAAGCATATTTCTGGAATGAGTTATGCTCCTAAAGCAAGGTTTTACTGTATTTGGAGACAGCACCTTTAAAGAGGTGATTAAGTTAAAATGAGGTCATATGGGTGGGCCCTAATCCAATATGACTGGTGTCCTTTTAGGAAGAGGAGATTGGGAGAGATACGCACAGAGGAAAGACCATGTGAGGACCCAGGGGGAAGATGGCCATCTACCAGCCAAGGAGAGAGACCTCAGAAGAAACCAACCTTGCTGATATTTTGATCTCAAACTTCTAGCCTTTAGAACTGTGAGAAAATACATTTCCATTATTTGAGCCACTCCTGTCTGTGGTACTACCTATGGCAGCCCTAGCAAGCTAATACACCTGCTAAAGCTAAGTAATGATCACACAGCAGCGATGTGAGGACAATGACCTTGAAAGTTACCACAATAAAAGTAGATTCTAGGTTTCTCTGTACTTATCACATCACTCAGAACCTGGTCAGGAGAGATAAGTCATGCCAGTTATTTTAACAGAGAGAATTTCATCCAAAAAAATCATTAATTGGGGAAAAAATATTAACTAGCTATCTTCGTTTCCTGGAGCTGTCGTAAGAAAATACCACAGGCCGGATGGCTTGAGCACCATAAATGTATCGTCTCCTCGTTCCAGAGGCTAGAGGTTTGAGGATTAAAGTGTCAGGAGGGTTTTTCCTCCTGAGGGCCGCGAGGGAGAATTTGTGAAGGAGAATCCGTGAGGGAGAATCCTAGTTTCTGGTAGTTTTCTGGCAATCTTTGGCACTCCTTAGTGTGCTGATACATCACCCTGATCTCTGCCTGTTCACATGGTGTTCTCTCTGTGTGCATGTCTGTTTCTGTGTCCACATTTCCCCTTATTATACGGACACAGTCATATTGCATCAGGGCCCACACTAATGATCTCCTCTTGACCACGTGTGAAGACCTGTAGAAACAAATCTAAAATGGAGTCTCTGTGTCAGGGAAAAAACGAAATCAGCCAATGCAGGTGAATTAAAGAAAAAGAAACATAACCTTACCTAACACAAGTTGTAGGAATGTACAGTTCTTCTCAGAAATTAGTAGAGGGTGCCAGCGAATCCCCAAACACCAAGTCTATTCAGGTCATCTCTGGACTTTCTTGTTCCCCTAACTCAGCTACCCTGACCCAAACAGGGGAAAAAGCCACTTGTTATGGTTGCAAAAAAAGCCTCTAACTTCCATTAAAAAAAACCCTTAATCTGTGAGCAACTTGAAACTCATCGCTCCTGGAGCCTAGAGTTTCTTGGCCTGCACATTGAAATCCTTGCAATAAACTCACCTTTCTGCTTTGTTTTAATCATTGTGCCAAGTTCGGTTTTTGACGGATCCCATTTCCAAATAAGGCCACATTCACAAGTAGTAGGGGTTAGAAACTCAACATCTTTCGAGGGGACACAACTCAGAACATAATACTAGGTAACCTAAGAAAGCAAAACACTTTCACAGAGGCAGTGACTGTAGGAAGAGCCACCACCCCTAGGGCTGGTGGAGCAAAGGAAAGGAGTTGATTATTAAAATGTAGGAGCCTAGAGAAGGGGCCCCACAGAGCTAAAAGTCAGACACCTGAGGAAGGGGCACTTGTGCTCAGCTGGTGGTGGGATCTCTGAGGAAGCTGCTTCTTCATGCCCTGGGACACAGCAAGTGTTGGCAAACTGGATTCAGCTGCTGCCACAGGAAGGCACTGCTTCTGAACGAAGTGTCACCTGGGTGATGCTCACAGGAACTCCTAGGCGAGACAGGAAGAAGCCTCCTTCTTCCTCCTGCAGCCTCTCACTGCCCCCCCCACCCCCTCGCCATGGGCGGATCCCAGCAGGGAGCAGCTAGCACAGCAGAAACGTGGTCTGCTGACTTCCAGCCCCAGCATCACAAAGCAAAGATGGTTTGTGGCTGAGAAAAAATCAATCAGTACCTGGCACATTGTTTCATTTGATTGAGTCAAGATCAGCCAATGACCCTGAAACGAATGGAGAAAAGTGTCTGAGACCATGTTCTTGCAAATATTGACCCAAAGGTGTCACAAAATTCCTGGATTTGTGGTTACTGATGTGCAAATTTTTGCCTTAAATTCCTTATCTATTAAATGGGTATGATAATAATGAAGACCTTGTAGGATTGTTAAAAGGACACATAACAAGCACTTATAACAGTAGATGACACAGGCTAAGAGTTTAGGACTCATAAATTGCTACCTATTATTTTATTACTATCTCATTTAATTAGATAATAAAAAAATTAAAACATTAACAACACATTTTAGGGACTATATCTTCCTTTATAGGGAACTAAAATAACTTAAGAAAAGATTCAGGCATTTGCTCACTGCCAATAGAACATCTACAAACAAGTATGGACTTAATTTCTTCATATCAGATATCTCAAACTACTGTGAATACTTAACATTCCCTGACTGGCAATTGCTTCTAGAACATAAACTTTGAGGAAGGAGAGTTTCTAATCAGGAGCAATGGGACTGAAAAAAAAAACCAGAATGGCAAATAGGTTTCATCATGATTGTCTACTACTGATTGACAGTGGTCACCTGGAATGCTGACCGGAGAATCTCAGGCTTCATCTGGGTTCAGAGGGAAAGAAGTTCAAAATTATTTAGCGATCTCTACTAATGGCATGAGAGAGCATAGATGGGACTCCCGTGTCCTCCATGATTTTATAAACATTGGTAGAAAGTGTGGCTTTTCGGGTCAAAAGTCAATTCAAATTCTAGTTCTCTTTGCAATGGAGATAATAATAACTCAGATGGTAATTTTGAGGATTAAATGAGAAAAAAGAAAGAAAGAAAACTCTACCATCTCTGCAGAACTCAGTGTTACTTGTTCCTTTTCCTGTATACAGTAAGACAATAATGCATGATCAACTTACAACCGTATTCAGACTTACTAAACTTCATAATGCTCTCATTATCTGATCGGTTATGTAAAAAGTAGTCATTGTAAAACACATTTTCTTACAAAATGGCTAACACATTCCAAATTTATTTATTCTACAGCAGGATACCTATACTCATGTTATTTATCCTCCAAATTTAAATGAAACTGGTTTTGGTGAATGAGTGAATACGGGTGAAGTTTGGCTTCTCTACATATCTAATTACTTCAGTATCTACAGATGATACAGATTAAGGGTGATTTGTTATCTGTCCCCACCTTTCACTGAATTAGGGGACAATTTTCTTCCTTTTATTCTTTAAAAATTTTTTTTAAATGTTTATTTATTTTTTTATATTAAATACAATTTATTGTCAAATTGGTTTCCATACAACAGCCAGTGCTCATCCCAACAGGTGCCCTCCTCAGTGTAAGGGACAATTCTCTTTTACCTTTTACTAATATGAGGGGCAATAAAATGCAATTGTTCTTCATTGCCTGAAAAACAAAAGGAACAATTTCATGAGCAAAAATAAGTAGCTTCCATGGAGTGAGATTTCGCTAGAAGAGACTCTTGGTTTTTTTGTTTGTTTTTTTGTTGTTGTTTGTGAAAAGGTCAGTGTCCATGTTTCAGTTTTACCATTAAATGAATTTCCTGAACTTCATGTAGTTTTCTGAACTATTTGCTCCAGACAGTGCATTTTTGTAAAATATTTTCTCAAAAGCCTCCCTTACAGAAATCAAAGGAACTCCATCCTTGTCAAAAAATCTGGTGAATATGTAAATAGGTGTCAAAGAGGTATGATATTTCTCAGATCTTCAATTTTCTCTTTTCATCTACTTCGTTGTTTAAATACACAGCACCACCTGGTGGCTAAATAAAATTATTGAAATTTTATTGCATCTTAAAAATGGAAAAAAAAGTAGATTCAGCAGCAGAAAAATGCCCAATTATTTTTTTTTACATTAAATTGGGGCTATTCATTGTGAATTTTTATGCTACCTGGTTTTCTTATTTTAGTTCTAGATGTCTAATTATAAAAATACATACAACTAAACCATGACAAGCTTTAGCCATTGCCAAATATGCGTGTTTTCTTTTTATACCCTTGCATATTTATGAAAAGATATACCTGCATAATTTTAATGGTGCTATTTTTAAAACCAAAATTTAAAGTACTTTTGTAAATTCACCCTCGTGAGGCACTTTAATTCACTCGCTAAAATTATCTTATTGTGCTTGTCTTGAAAGCATTCTCATTTGTAAAGAACCCTAGTCACAGACACTTTAAAAATAACTTTACTCATGAAATACCATCAGAATTAATAGTCATTTGGAGAAAGGCATGTAATTATTACACCGTAATTATGGTTTTAGACCCAGGATTGAGTTTCCAAAGATGCATTTGATTAAGAAAGTAATGCTGCTGCCCTCTTGTGGTTTAAAGCGCATATTTTTCTCTAGAATTAAGATGATAGCTACCAAGAAATAATGCTTTTGCTATTTAATGACAAAACTGAGTATGAGCTACATTTGACCAAAGTAATATAATAAATAGCCCACTAACTATCATAGCTAAGGAGTGGAATGTTCTAGTTAATTCAATATCATTGTTAATTAAACTTGGCGATTAACTTTTTTTAACCTGTTCTGTGAGAATCCCCTTTCATGTAACTTTTAGCATTCTTCACCAGTTCCACGAAATATATTCTTGCAGATGGTACAGTCAACCCACATCCTCCAACTAAAACTAGAAACTAGTGGAATTAATTTCCTACTTTCCCAGCACTAAGTGGGGGAATACATTACCTTCAAACTACTTCAAAAAACAAATAAAAACAAAAACAAAAACACAAAATGCTTTTTCACATTGCTACTACTGTTTTAGCCTGGGATAAGTTCAGGAGTCTTTTCCAAGGTCCGGGACGTGCATTTACCTTGCCGAAACCCTCTGGCCCCTTGCAATTGTGGCACTGAATGGAAAACAAGCTTGAGTTGCACATTCCAAATGGAAGAGCCAAGCTTTCCTTGCATTGGCTCTGCTGTTCTCCTGCTAGAAATGAATGGAGCTTTTCAGATTTCTCCATACAAACAGAACTAATTCTCTGAGAGCCTGCTCTGTGTTTATATCTCTCACCTCGCGAGTGTTATTATGGATTAAAGGCAAACAAGAAGGAAACAAAGGGATGATTCTGTCTTGGCCTTAAACCCCAGGCACAGTAGAGTTTATCTTTATTTTCCAACTCTGTCTGAAATTTCCTCCAACCACTCCTTCTCTATAATATCCTACAATGCTATCCTATTGAGAAAATAGGAATTCGTTATTATTGAAGAGGGAAAATAAAGCAATCAGGTTTACATTGCCTTTATTTGTTCAGTTCCAGAGGAAAAAAGCGGTCAATAGCAAAAAGGGGAGATTGGTTTTGGGCACCACTACTCCCATGGACCGTTCCGGTGTCTCTTGTGGCTTTAATGTGCTGCTGTCCCCTTGAGGGCCAGAGCCTTTTACACTGGGCTTCACCCAAGTTTTATTTGAGGAAGGGACATTTCCTTTCTTTCTTTCTTTCTTACTCTTTTCTTAAGAAACCTCTAGATTGATCCAGAAGGCCATTAGCAGGAGAAGATTGAGGGCAGGGAGAGAAGGGCAGTGCGACTCAACATGCTCAGGGCTGTTCTCACAAGATCATCATTGCCATTTCCGATATATTTAACTGGAAAACAGAATCTGCAGGGGTTGGCCAGCCTAGAATAAGACCTGAACTTGGCATGTCTCAACCATGCACTGGAGAAGTATCCACCTGATTGTCTGTTCTTCGCTGCCCGATCAGCTGAAGACACTCATCTGCATCTGCAGATGTATCCTGTTCTGTCCTATTCTCGGACACGAGAGACGGGATATGGCAAAGGAGAAGCAGACAACACTGAGCTGCTCACAATGTGGGTACATTCCTGTCAGCACCTTCCCTGCGCATTCACAGCCCTGCCACAGGCCCTGACTGTCGGGAGCCCTGGGTGTCCCAGAACTCACTTCATCCTGTCCACCAATTTCCCCAGAAGGGACTCTTATAAACCTCCAGTGAGACGAAGCAAGAGAGGGACACTCTGCTCAGTATATCTTCTCCCGGGAATCTTCATTATGATGCCAACATTGCCCTTGCCTCACACAGCTAGGTTTGCTGATGCTACTCGGTTTGGAGAGGGAAGGTTGCATTGAAAGAAGAACTCACAGGGCAGCTCTAAGATCCTGGTAAAAATAGACTTTGGCAACCTGTGGGAGAACATGAGTTTTTAATTTTATAATTTTCCTTTAAGTTTATATGTGCAGTTTGCACGTTTTCCTGTATGCATGTGACATAGGTAAGTAATCTTAAAATTTATGTAAGAGAAACCATTAGTTAACATTGTGCTGAGTGAAATAAATCAGATTCAGAAGAGGGCATACTTTCTACACAAAATTCTTAAACAAGCAAAACTAGAGCGGTGGGATAGTAACTGGAAGGAAGTCCATGCCCAGGGGCTTTTGGGAAGCACACAGAATGCTGATATTCTGTTTCTTGATCTGTTTGCTGATTCAATGGGTATGTTCGCTTTGTGACAATGGACTAAACTGAGTATTTCCCAAATCCATGGAAAAGGATTAATTGACCCTAATGTGGAAACAACTTACTCTCTTATTATCCCATCCACCTTGAATGAAGCGCCCAAAGCCCAGAGGCAAGAGGCAGTAGCTCATTTAGTGCAGGTTTCGTGAACAAACACAAAACCAGTGTCACTTATCTCTCATTTGCTTCATGGTCCAGTCTGTTTATCAGACCGGAGACACTCAGAGCCCAGGACGCCTCACTGGATGTGACAGGAGGTGATAGGAGCCATCATGCTCCTACTACGCTTGCTACTACTGGGCTGTGCCTGAGGGATGCATTGAGGGATGGCGAGGAGATGAACCGACTCTGAGCGTCTTCTGATCAAGCAAATGTGCACAGGAGTTCACCTCCTCTGGCCACGCCGCAGCCTCGTACAATGCTTTCTTCTCACTCTGTCTTGCTTGCCCTCGTACTAATACACCAACTGAGCTCAGTCACATGGGGATTTATCCTTTATTGGTTCGGGCAGCCATCTTTCTTAGAAAAGCCAATGTTCAGAAAACTAAAATGTGGCACTTTTTCCAGTTATATTGGAAACATCAAACAAATATTTGCATTTTTAGAAAAGTCCCTCTTTCCTGCATCCCCCAAAGCAAGAACATCAAAACTTTTTAATAAAAGTCTGTCTATATACAGTCTCATTGTTGATACAAGTGTATCAAAATAGCACAATACACTACAAGCTGATCAATATCATTTTTTTTCCATAAGTATGTTAAAATTAATTTCCACTCACTACCTCTTACCAGCTTTTAAACGTATTATGTTGTTGCACGGTGAGAAGAGAAGGACACTGGAACATGTAGGCCTGGTCCAGCAGGCAAAATCCTTTCTGGGGTCCTTCTGCTCTTACACCTTGGAATGAGCAGCAATGTGAATGCCTCCGAGAAAACGGAAGAGAGCTGGCCAAGAGCCATCTTGGGAAGGAGTCCTCCATGGGGAATGGTTTCCTGCCAGGAGCAAATCCACATTAGCTCAAAGAAACTAGAGATGAACTGTCAGATGTAGCCACTGAGGGGAGCAGCCATCACTGATTATCTGGAGTTTGCATCTAGCCATGCCAGAAAATGAGTTCGAGCTCCCCAGCAAGGAGGAATTGGCACAAAAGCAGGTGAGGAATGGATGAGAAACAGGAAGTAGTATTTGGATGTCATTTGCTATACCCAGGTAGTATTAAAGCCATAGAGCTACATACCTGTCAGATTAGTGCTTCGCTGATTCTTACCTCTTGTCCCTCTCCCAGCTCCCACTCTGAAGATGTCAAAGGCTGCATAGTGATAAGGGGGGTGAGGGGGTGAGAAGTGTTAAATCACATGAAAGATTGAAGTTTAATATTAGATCAGACTAGACATTTTTTTTTTTAATTTTGAAAGAATTTTAGACTTACAGAAAAGTTGCAAAACTAGCACAGAGTTCCCATATAATTTTCACCCGGTTTCCCCTCAGGTTAGCATTTTTGATAACCGTAGTACAATTATACAAAGAAATTTATATTGGTAGAATAGTATTACCTGAACTACGGAACGGACTTGGATTTCATCAGCTCTTCCACGGATATCCTTTTAATGCTCCAGGATCTAGTCCGTAGCGCATTTAGTTTTTCTGTGTCCCTCGTCTCCTCCAATCTGTAAGTGTTCTGTGACTCCTTGTCTTTTATGACCTTGAAAGAGTCCTGGTCAGTTACTTTGTAGATTATCTCTGTTTGATTTTCTTGATGTGTCCTCTCATGACTGGATGAAGGTCATGTATTTTAGCAAGAATACCACAGAACTGATGTATCCTTCTCAGTGCAGAACATCAAGGGATACATGATACTAATAAGATACATTGCATGTATCTATTGCTAACAGTGCTACCTTGGCTCAGGTGATGTCAGCAGTTTCCCCCCTATAACATTACTGTTTTCCCCTTTGTAACTAATAAAGATCTTGGGGGAGACTCTTTCAGGCAATGAAAATAAGCAGTTTCTCCTCAAACTTTTGCCTATTAATTTTAGCAAGTAATTGTTGCTGTGGTGTACTAATGATAATTTTCTATTTCCCTCATTCTTCTACATTTATCAGTTGAAATTATTTTGAAAGGAAGAGCTATTCTTTCCCTCGCATTTATTTATTTATTCAATTATTTAGATTTATCAGTATGAACTCATGGATATTTACTTAATTCTATGGGTTATAATACATTATTATTATTTTACTGCTCAAAAATCTCAGCTTTGGCTGTTGAAAGCTCTTTCGTGTTGATTCCTATGCCCTTTTGACATGTCCCCATCCTTTTTGGAGCATTTATTTTTGGCACCAAAAGATAATCCAGGCTGATCTTGTGTTTTCCCTGCTGGAAGCCAGGAACCAACCACTTCTCCAAGGAGGATTTTCTTGTACAAGGATCCAAGCTAGGATTATATATTTCATTGAATTTTCATGTCTAAACCTAGTTTGGTTCCTTGGTTCCTTCACCCCCCCCCCCATTGGACATAGATATGCACACAGACACACACACATATCTACATATATATATATATATATATATATATATAGATATACATGTATGTGTGTATATAATGGTTGCATATATATATGTGTGTGTGTATATATATATATATATATATACACGCAAAGACATGCCTATAGACATCTGTATTTCTTTATCCATATGAAAACCTGCACACACATACATAACAAAAACATGAGTCCATATTGATACTTATGATTCCAATCAAATGCCTCTTGGCTTATTCTAGCTTTCCCACCCCTACCCCTGTACTATTTATGATTTCTTTATCTAACCTTGAAAAACCTGGCTTTCATTATCTGTAATACATTTGTTTATTTTTCAAATCTGGTATAAAAATATAAAAATAGCTTCAGAATTGGTAAGCTACAGACCTGTGAGAGACAAATGTCCTAATCAGAATAAAATATTTGTGTGTGTGTTTTTTTTGTCTTTTGCCTTACATTAGCCAGTCAAAATACTATTTCCATTTTATGTGGTAATGTTATTCATGCAGAATATGATTAGGTTCATTCATTATAGGTTCTGTGAGTTTCCCACACATTGTTGATTTTTAAAAATTTATATGCAGTAAAATTTGCTGGTGGACAGCCTATGGGATGTGACATATGCAGACTTGTGTATTTCCCATAAAGTTATGATATAAAACAATTCTATTATCCTAAAAATTTCCTCCTGTTCCCCTTTATAGTCAGACAATCCCTTGTTATCCCTGTTAACCATTGGTTTGTTTTTCTTTCCAACTGTTCTACCTTTTCTGGAATGGCATATAAATCATATCATATAACATGTAGCCCTTTGGTTCTGGTTACTTATGCTTATCAAAATGCAATTAAAACTTATACATGTTTGTTTTTTATGGATGTGCCAATTTGTTTATACATTCACCAATTGAATAACATCCGGTTGTTTCTAAATTTGGGCAAGTGTGAATAACCCTCTATCAACGCTCACATACAGACTTTTGTGTAAGATTTTCACTACACATTTGTGAATATCCAGAAGGAGAGTGATTGGGTCATTTCATAAGTGTATGTTTAAACTCATAGCAAAATTAAAATTAAAATTAAAAAACCTGTTACAGTGTATGCCACAATATCTATACCATTTTGAACTCCTACTAGCAATGTGGTAACTTCTCGTCACTCTGCACCTTGCCAGCATTTGGTAGTTAATGTTTTAGCCATTCTAAAGATGTACAGTAGAGGGGCACCTGGGTGGTTCAGTTGCTTAAGTGTCAGAATTCATGAGTTCGAGCCCCACATCAGGCTCTGTGCTGACAGCTCAGAGCCTGGAGCCTGCTTCGATTGTGTCTCCCTGTTTCTCTGCCCCTCCCCTCTCCCACTGTCTCTCTCTCTCTCTCTCTCTCTCAAAAATAAATAAACACTAAAAAATAAAATTAAAAGGCAGTGGTATCTTTTTGTGGTTTTAACTTGTATTTTTCTAACAACTAATGGTGTTGAGTACCTTCTCATACACCTATTTGCTTTCTGGTTTTGTCCTTTGATGAAGTGTGTACTCAGTTCTTTTGACCATTTTAAAATTGGATTGTTTTCTTCTTACTGAGCTTTAGGAGACTTCAATATTTTTAAATAAACCTCAGTTAGAAATACAATTCACAAATACTCTTCCAGTCTGCAACTTGTCTTTGTCTTTCCATTCTCTCAGAAGTGAATTTCGTAGAACAAACATTTTTTATATTGATAAACTCTAATTTATAATTCTTTTTCTTTTATGGACCATGCTCTTTGTGTCATATCAAAAAACTCTGCCTAACCAAAGTAATAAAGATTTTCTCCTTCATTGTGTTCTAGAAGTTTCACAGTTTTAAGTTTTATATTTAGATCTATAACCCATTTGGAGTTGAATTTTATATATGTTGCAAGGTATGGATGCAAGGTTTTTTTGGTCTGGTTTTACTTTTTGCACATGGGTGTCTGTTCAGCACCATTTGTTAAAAAAAAAACTACCCTTTCTCTATTTATTGCCCTTGGACAAGTGTTAAAAATCAGTTGTTTCTATGTGTGTGTCTCTTTTTAGGCCTTCTGTCCTGTTGTATCAATCAATGTATCTATACTTTCACCAATATCATGGTGCCTTTTTTTTGAGTTTATTTATTTATTTTGAGGGGGTGGGCAGAGAGAGAGGGAGATTGAATCCCAAGCAGGCCCCATGCTATTAGCCTGATGTGGGCTTGAACCCACAAACCATGAGATCATGACCTGAGGGCAACCAAGAGTTGGATGCTCAATGGACTAAGCAACCCAGGTGCCCCCCACCAATACCATGCTGTCTTGATGGCAGTAGCTTGATAGTAATGCTCAACTGTATTAGTCACTAGGGAAATGTAAAGGAAGATCATAATGAGATACCACTATATACTCACCCAAATGTCTATAATTGAAAAAAACTGAACACCAAGTGTGGCAATCATGTGGAGTAACCAGACCACTCATACGTTGTTGTTGATTACGTTCAGTCACTTTGCAGAATAATCTGGCAGTGTTTTATAAAATTAACACTCCCTCCCTGCCCTCGTAATTCCAGTTCTAGACATTTATCTTATAGAAATGAGAACACACATCCACAAAAAGACTGGCACAAGAATACCTGTTGCATTTTTCCCTACAGCCCTGAGCTAAAAACTGCCCAAGTTTCTTCAACAGGTAAATGGATAAACAAACTGTATGTAATCACATGCTCAGTAGTGCAAAGTAATGAAATAGTTCTGTTACACATTGAGTAAAACAAACCTTATCCAAGACCATCCATTGCATGATTACACTTATATGATTTATAGAACAAGCAATAGTAACTTATTATTAACAAAATAATAAGTTTTTATTTATAACAAAAAAAAAAAAATTGGACCCGTAGTTGCCTGTATGTAGGATGGTGGAAAGACTGACTGGAAAGGGTCATAAAGGAAATTTCTACAGTAATGATAACGTTCTGCATCACGATAGGGGTTTGAGAGGTACAGGTGTAAGCTTCTATCAATACCTACTGCATGGTGCACCTAAATTTTGTGCATTCCACTGTATGTCAATTTTACTTGGAAATTTTAAAAAAGATCAACACTTACTGTTCCTTTAGAAAGATGTCTGAAGGTAGGTAGTTCCAGAGTCCTATGGGTCAACATTATTATTAAAGACCCAGGCTCTTTCCTGTCTTCTACTTTGCCACCAACCCAATGTTGGCTTTTTGTCTTCATGCTTAGTACCTTATGACCAACATGGCTCTCTAACATTGCATTGGATGGCTCAGTGATCAAGTCTGTGAGCTACAGAGTCATACTGGGTTTGGATTCTGGTCTTTGTACCTGTCGGTTTTGTGATCTTGGCATTTTTTTTAAACTTCACTATGCCTCAGATTCCTACCTCTAAAGTGGAGATAATCATATCTGCTCCATAGGGTTGCTGTGAAGGTTAATCAATGTGAAGTGCTCAGCATAGAGGTCAGGGTATAGTAAAAACATTTTGGTATCAACATACATAGTTGAAATCATATTACATTCGACTCTTGAACAACACTGGGGTTATGGGTGCTAACCCCCTATGCAGTCAAAAATCCAAACTCCCCCAAAACTTAATTACTAACACCTTACAATTGACCAGAAGCCTTACTAATAACAGTTCATTAACACATATTTTGTATGTCGTATGTATCATATACTGTATTCTTACAATAAAGCTAGAGAAGTTATTTAAAAATCATAAATCAAAGAAGAAAATATGTTTGCAGTAAAAAAAAAAAATCCACGTATAAGTGGGCCTGCACAGCTCAAACCCCTGTTGTTGAAGGGTCAGCTGTATATTAATATTGCAGGGAGCTTTTAAGTTCTCATGGTATTTATAGTTTCACTTAGCTGGCATTCTCATTTTTAGAAAGCTAATACTGCAATGTAAAGTAATGTAACCTATTTATACTCTCTTTGAGGTAATTTTTGTTTAATAAATTCACCTGGGACAATTTTTCCCACCAAAGGAAATGTAATGTGCAAGCTGATTTTATTGTAACGTTTATTTGCTTCTCAGACTCTTAAACAAGAATATTCTATTCCCCTGTAGTTTTGTAGGAATGCCTACTGGTATAGTTCTCCTGCGTGAGGGATGGTTCGGAGTCTTCCAGCTTGGTTTGGAGGAAATGAGGGTGAGGCATATAAATACACTCTTCATTGTCCCCCCAACTGAGGTCACCTCTGCCAAGGTGCCATGTTTATTTTTTGTAAAAGCAGCCTGTTCTTTCAATTGACTTAGAGATTTAGAAAAACTCAAAGATCTCAGGAAAGTACCTTTGTTAGTTGAGTCACGATCAAGTTCCAAAGCCCAGCAGTGGGGCTGAGCTTGGGAAGAAGGTGACTAATGCATCAAGATCCCCAAGTGCATCACTCCACCCCAAGTATACCTACTAGGTCTTAAGAGATTGTTGAAATACTGGGAATTCTTCTAGGATAACATTATAGATTGTTGGAAAGTTTAACAATAGGCATACATTAGTTTAACAATGAGAAAACAAATATATTTTCATTTTTGAAAAAAAATCCTTAAAAGCCATTTGTGAGCTTATCCATTGTTCTAAGTATTTCTCTCTTTTTTTTTTAAGTTTATTTACTTATTTTGAGAGAGAGAGAGAGAGAGAGGAAGCACAAGTAGGGCTGGGGTAGAGAGAAAGGCAGAGAGAGAATCCCAAGCAGGCTCCACACTGACAGCCCAGAGCCATACATGGGGCTCGAACCCATGAAGAGTGAGATCATGACCTGAGTGAAGTTGGATGCTCAACCAAGTGAGCCACCTAGGTGCCCTTAAGTATTTCAAAATCTATCTTTCATGCTCTCCCTTTTCCCTATTATTTATTAAACTGACCATTTTGGTGTTAATCCTTTTAATGTCCATCTATAAAACCTTCATCTACGAAATCTCTAAAATGAAGTCAATGAAGTCACCGTGAAGGTGAAGTATTTCAAGGGTGTTTAGTAACTTGTAGTCATTTTCCACCACATATTTACCAAGGGCCTACTGTGTGCACACTCTGACATAAAAGTGACATTTTATGTCTGACAGGAGAAGTAACACGAGATCCTTTTAATAGTCTACTGAGAAAGATGAAACGATATTTGACGTATTTTCTTGCACTGACTGAAGAATGTATTGTTTGTGGACAGAACTTAGAACACACAGGCTAGGATGCTTACATAGCTTATTCGCTGCTCCCAAACACATTTTATTGCTTCTTTTTATAGGGAAAACAGTCCTGAGGAGTCTTCATTTGATGTTACCGGTTGCACTTTGCATTTCCAAGGAGCCTATGGGCTGGAGGAGCCAGTGAGAAAAGTCTGGGGTTTCCAGGGTTGGCAACATAAAGAGTACCGATGCACACCAGCTAAGGTACAGCAGCCACACTGGGGGGCATTGGTTCTTCTGTTTGTATTCATATTGACCGAGGTAATAGCCCTTCTGATCACATTATTCCCTCTAGAGTGTGAAATCACAGGGCCTTTAAACCTGGCCTCAGAAGTCAGTGATCCTGTCTGCTGTTATGCTCCACTCGCCGGGGGGGGGGGGGGGGGGGGGGGGGGGGGGGGGGGGGGGGGGTGGACTGTCTTCTCTGCACCCTTTCCCATTGTTCCCAAAGCCTGTGTGAAGGAAAGTCATTCAAGAGATCTTGATTGTTTTGCTGGCTGTTTCCAAGGTGCAGAGTGAAGCAAGGCATGCTGTTGGAAAGGACCACCATTTTGTTTTTGGAGACCTCAGCCACCCGTGAGTATAAACAGGTTCCCATTAAAAAGAAAACATTTTTTGGCTCTTTCCTCTACTTGCTTATGCAGGACCTCGAACTCCTGAGAATCTCCCTTTGCTCCCAAATGAGGGCCTCTCACATGACACTTTTGATCGGCTCCTCTGCCAAGACTGCTACCTCTGCTCTAGTAGCATCTGACATCGTTGCTTCTTCCGGGCCTTGCCATGCAATCCTGGGCTCAGTTGCTGTTTGAGCTGGTACTGCACCTTCTGGTAGCACTGGGCCCCTTTTTCTAGGTACCAGGTGGACAGTGCCTCTGTCATTTGCTAATGGCAGTCACCAAAGTCTCCTAGTCGGTCCATCGCTGATGCACTGAGCCCTCCAAAGGCAAAACCGAGGGACCGGTGTCTGAAAACAAAGGAGAAGGGTTCTTTCCCTCTTACAAAGAAGCCTTTGGGGACCCTGTCCCACGAGTTTTCCAGACATTCTCTGGCATGTCTTAATTCCAGATTAGCTCAAGGCTACACCTTCTGCTCCAAAACTCTACTTTTAAACTGGTAGAGATTACCTGAGATACACTTTATTATACACTAAAGGAGTCTGCTTTTGTAGAAAGATTCGTTTATGAGGTGGAATCGAAATGGAAAGTCAGGGGATAGAAGATTGTTGAGTGGGGGAAAAAAAAAACAGTGAAAGGAAGCAGCTGTTTCCCCTCACTTAGGAAATGATGGATTCGTGTGGTGATGTCTCCTTTGCTCCATCAGTGACTCACCCCTGCCCGGTATGGGATCCAGAAAGGTCCATGAGAGCATGCTGCATGGCTTCCACACTAAGTTAGGTACTTACTTGATAACTCAGGGATTCTTTCTCATGCCATCGCTCCAGGGCTGAGATCAAAGAGTAAACCTCCCTCCATGATACCAGCTCCACAAGGGTTCAGCGCAGTGAAGTTGCTTTTAAATTCCTTGCTGCTCCCATTGTCACACACAAATCCTCCCCAGGGACCAGGTGTGGGGCAAGCTGACCTATGCTATCCCTTGAGCTAGTCTCCAAAGCAGGCATGCTGAGGTCACCCTTCACCCCTGCTTCCCACACAATCACGCAGAGCTCTCAGAGAGAGTAAAAGGAACGGCTATAGTTAGATTTTTCATTTAAAATTGGGCACTGCCTGAAGTCATTCCCATTCCTTCCAACGACTGTTGCCATTATATTAAAAAGAGTAAATTTGCTGCTGCATTACTTACTGCCCAGAAAATCCAGCTGAAACCTGCCATTGCCAAATCTGCAGTTTCAATGCAAGGCCAGAGCCTTTAAATAGCTCCTGCTAGTGAGGATTTTCTGCTCTCTAGAAAAAAAAAATTTGATAAAGCGTCAGTTTGAAGGATTGGACATGGACCATTAGAAACAGAAAATGGTTGTCCCTGTCTCTCTCAAATTCTGACTGCCCCATTTGCCTAAGTTTTAAAGGTAAAGGCACCTCAGAATGGTAGTGCTTGGCATCTTTGATCAGAGTGAGGAAATTTCCCCTTTCCTTCATTTTGCCAAAGTCCCTCAAATCTTTCGTTAGAAGCTCATTCTCCAAATCTGAAATGTTTATGTTTACAGGCTCACCAGTATAGAAATATTTCTTCTAAAAAAAATACAGTGGAAAGAGAGCATAAAAGAATGAAAGTTCTTTCTCAGAAGGTCTTCAGATTAGGTCCTGGCCTCCTTCTTAAGAGATTTAATTTGATTCCATTTACTTATTTCATAGCACAGCAAACAAGAAAGTGGGAAGATACAAAAGTGGGTTGAAAAAAAAATTTTTTTTTTGTTTTTCTTCTGGTCACACATTATCTTGGACCTAAGCTGTTCCAGAAGATTGAACATGTGATGCACAGGGTTGCAGAGAAAATGATTGATAAGACAATACCTTATTTTAATACATGTGCAATTTTGTGGAAGGAAGTTTAAAATTCTGTGTTTTCTCGCTCCTTAAAATATGTTCAGAGAATCAAGTCTGACAACTTGATTGTCTAGTATGCTCAGAATTGGGGGGGCTTGGGAAACCACATCGTAACTCACTGCTCTATTGGCAGGAAGACCCCAAATATCTAGGAATCAGATTACAAAGATGCTCCCGCCCACTGACATAGGCTATGACATCTATAGGGAACTCTGAAAATGTCCAGAGAATTTCTAGCCTTTCTGAGGTCCTTCCATCTAGAGGTTTCGTTCAATATCTGGAGGCCATACAGACACATTTTACCCCTTTCCACAAGACACTATTTGAAGATCACATTTTTTTCTCCCTGAGAATATGTAGCAATATGGGCAAATACTGTATAGCTCAGTCAGTCATATATCATGGTTTCTGTGTCCCTTTTCTCTGTTGTGTATCCCTTCCCTGCCTTTAGTTATGCTTTGCCTGGTTTGTTTCTTAGAGGCCTGCCCTTGTGCTGCTGGAGACCCTTGTGGGCTGAGAACCCAGTATGTCTGGGAATGTACTGCCTGAGCTCAGGGACTTTGGCCAACAACTCAAAGATACGGGGAAATTTGAATGCCCAGTTTCCTTCTCTCAGTTTTGGGCAACTGTAAGGTCTCTCTTTCACTCAAGAGCATCCCTGTAGAATCGGGGTGAAGTAGGACTTAAATTAACCTCTGCTTGGTTTCTTGTCCTTCTCTGTCCTGCTACCAGGCAATCTCCCTCATCAATATTCCTCAGAGCACTTCCTTAATAAACCATTTCCCATAGTCCTCGTTTCAAAATCTACTTCTTGGTAACTTAAGACAGTGTGTCTTCCCTGTAATGAAGAGCAATCAAAACAAACATTACGTGATGAGTGGTCTAATGAGTAAACAGTAAAACAGAGCTAACTGTCAGTGTATTCCAGGCACTGTGTTTCCACTGCTGCAGCCTGTGTTTGCATTCTACATTTAGACAACCGTATCACATCATCGATTGCTGCCACTGACAATCAACTCCCTAAGATGTTTTTCTGTACGAGCTGTTAAAAAACTGAATCTCTTCAGTGGGTCTGCAGTAATGGAGAATTTAGTTCTTGTATTTTGTTCACGCTTTCTTTGCTGTAAAGAATACTAAACAGATACACATCATCATCATGGCAGAAGAAGAGTTTTCTACCACATTTCCCCTGAATAACACCGATTTAGTTATCACCCATGGATGAGACAGTTTTTGTGAAAACCCAGGAGTCCAATGGAAAAGATCCAGTACACCCCTGCGGCCAAAACATCAGAGACTGGGTGCACTGAAGAGGGTGAATAGAGGGTGAAAAGGGGTAAAAGGAACTCTCCCAAGGTAGTGCAGATCAGTGCCGATCTCAGCCCATGCTTCCTTTTGTGGTGGAAAGTGAGAGTATGTGTGGGAAGCTACTGAAGAGACTCATTTTTCTCTTGTTCCATCCAGAATACTGAAGTATGCTGTACAACTGGGTGGGCAGAGAGCAGCTGGGAGAACAGCAGGGCTCTTGGAGGACATCAGAGGTATCTGATCCTACAACCACCTCACAGTCTCCATCGGAAAGGCCATCCATGAGCCGCTGGGGACGCTCCACCTGCAGATTCCCCCACTGGCCCACAAACACCAAAAAGACTTCAAACACTGCACTCCTCACCCCTCCACCCCATGGCTGGCTCCCTAGATATGTGCGCATGGGCAGTAAGAGCATCTTTGCAGATAAATAGTGAGCATGCGCAGAAAGCGGAGCTGACTGTGGACCTGGGAGGAAACTTGAACAGTTAGCATCATGCTAGGAAAAGCAAAAGGAGGGCTGTCCGCTCTGGCTTGGCCTTGCAGGACTGAGAGCAGGACTGCAAGATCAAGAATTCTGTCACAAGAGGGCACAGGAAGTGTAGAGCAGGTGTATCCATAGAAAAGCTCTGAGAAAGCCCCAGAATCCCTAACAAGGCTGACAGGTATTTGTCTCCCAAAGCCAGTTCGTGAAGGCTGTGGAAGACAGCTGTTTCTTCAAAAGTGAAGACGGAAGAAAAGACTTCAAGGAACAACATGAAAAGCCAAGGTAATAGGACATCAAAGGGACACAATAATTGTCCAGTAACCAACCCCAAAGAAATGGAGATCTGTGATGTGCCCCCCAAAAAACTCAAACTTGTTTTAAGAAAGCTCAGTGAGTAACAGGAAAACATAGAAAGAGAATTCAGTGAAATCAGGATAACAATACACACCAAAAAATGAGAAGTTTAACAGAGAGGCAAAAATTATTTTGAAAAGAACCAAATAGAAATTCTGGAGCTAAACAAGGTGTTAAGCTAAGTAAGTAAGACAGAGAAAGACATATATTGTATGATCTCACTTCTATGTGGAATCTAAAAAAAACAAAGTAATAGAATAAGTAAAATGGTGGTTGCCAGTGACTAGGGCTCAGGGAAAATAGAAGATATCAGTCAAAGTGTATAAACTTCCAGCTATAAGAAAAATAAGACCTAACGTACAGCATGGTGACTATAGTTAACAATGCTATATTACATATTTGAAAGGTGCTAAGAGTGTAGATTGTAAATGTCTTTCTTATTGTCCCCAGACACAAAAAAATGGTGTGTATGTGAATGGCTACAGGTGTTAACTAATCTTATTGTGGTGATTATTTCACAATATATACCTGTATCAAATTATCGTGTTACACACCTTAAAGCTACACAATATCATAAGCCGATAATGGCTCAATAAAACTGGGAAAAACAAGAATTCTGGAGTTTGTGAGTAGAAAGGTCATAGACTTCCAGTTCTGAATATATTGTAGATTCAATAACTCAAAAACTCCAGAACATTGTAGACAAAATATAACGACTTCATTTTGCTTTTTAGCATTTTTCTCAAGAGGTATATATTTACACAGTTTAACAAGAAAGTACACAAAAGTATTTATAGTAAATTTTCTTCCCCCATTCTCATGCCTAGCTACCCAGCTTTCTTACACAGAAGTCATAAAAACTACCAGTTCATCAAGCACCTTTCTAGAGATGGGCTATGCATATAAAAGAAAAATATTTATATACAGTTGATCCTTGAGCAATGCAGGAGTTAGGAACACTGAAACTGTATGCAGTCAAAAACTCACATATAACTATTGACTCCCCAAAAACTTAATTACTAATAGCCCACTGTTGACTGGAAGCCTTACTGATAACATCAACTGATTAACACTTATTTTGTATGTTATTGTATTATATACTATATTCTTACAATAAAGTAAGCTAGAGAAAAGAAAATGTTGTGAAGAAAATCAAAAGGATAAGGGGTTAATATCTATAATATCTAAAGAACTCCTACAACTAATACCAACCCCCCTCCAAATAACCCAATTAAAAAATGGGCAGAGGACCTGAACAGACATTTTTCCAGAGAAGACATACAGATGGCCAATAGACATATGAAAAGATGTTCAACGTCACTAATTATCAGGGAAATGCAAATTAGACCACAATGACATATCTCTTTATACCTGTCAGAATAGCTAAAATCGAAGACAAGAAATAACAATTGTTGATGAGGATGTGGAGAAAAAGGAACCTTCAGATACTATTGACGGGAATACAAACTGGAGCTCCCACTATGGAAAACAATATGGAAGTTCCTCAAAAAGTTAAAAGTAGAATTCCATTGTATATATAAACCACATCTTTATCTATTCATCAGTTGATGGCCATTTAGGCTCTGTCCATAGTTTGATGAATGGATAAAGAAGATGTGGTTTATATATACAATGGAATACTACTTGGTAATGAGAAAGAATGAAACCTGGCCATTTGCAGCAATGTGGATGGAACTGGAGGGTATTATGCTAAGTGAAATAAGTCAGTCAGGGAAAGAGAGATACCGTATATTTCCACTCATGTGGATCTTGAGAAACTTAACAAAAGACCATGGGGGAAGGGAAGGGGGAAAAAATTACAGACAGGGAGGGAGGCAAACCATATGAGATTCTTAAATACAGAGAACAAATTGAGGGTTGATGGGGGGTGGGAAAGAGGGGAAAGTGGGTTATGGGCATTGAGGAGGGCACTTGTTGGGATGAGCACTGGATGACAATAAATTACATTTTAAAAAATAAATAAATAAAATAAAAAGATTATAAAAAAACAAATTATAGTAGAATTACCATATGATCCAGAATTCCACTCCTAGGTATTTACCCGAAGAATACAAAAGAACTAATTTGAACAGGTATATGTACCCCTATTTTTTCTGCAGCATTATTTATAATAGCCATGATATGGAAGCAACCCAAGTATTCATAGGTAGATTAATGGGTAAAGAAGATGTGTATGGGGGGGGGGGGGTGCGTGTGTGTAACATTATTCAGCCATAAAGAAAGAATGAAATTTTCCCATTTGCAACAACATGGATGGACCCAGAGGGTATAACGCTAAGTGAAATAAGTCACTCAGAGAAAGACAAATACTACATGATTTCACTCATATGTGGATTTAAGGACAAAACAAACAAAGAAAAAAAGAGACAAACACAAAAACGTACTTTTAAATATAGAGAACAGGTGGTTTCCAGAGGGGAGGTGTGCAGTGGGATGGATGAAACAGATAATAGTGATGAAGAGTACATTTATCTTAACGAGTACTGATAAATGTATAGAATTGTTGAATCACTATATGGTAAACAAGAAACTAATGTAACACTGTGTGTTACTTATATTTCAATTTAAAAAAAAGAAAATCACAAGGAAGAGAAAATATATTTATAGCACCATACTGTATTTATTGAAAAAAAATAAGTGGACCTACATAGGTCAGAGCCATGTTGTTGAAGGGTTAACTGTACCATATTTTTATTCCAATAGAACACCAAATATGCATGCCATAGTTCATTGTGTTTGTTTCACTTACCAATAGATTTTAGAGATAGTTTCACATTTTAAGATAAATTGTCTTCATTATTTCTTTCTTTAAACTACAGAGTATGCGTATAAAAGAGGTATCTAATCAGTCCTGTAATGACTGACTTTTAAATTGTTTGAAAACTTTTGCTAATGTAAATTATGCTGTAATAAATTTTGGCTTCATAGGGTATACACCTTCAAAAGGTTGATAGATTTTGCAAAAATTTTTTCTATAGATTTGAAAAATTGACACTGAGAGCCAACAATTTATGACAGTCCCTCTTTCCCCATACCCTGACCAACCCATTTGTAATAAATATTATTTTAAATATAAACTCAACTCAAAGTACAATGAGGGACCAGAAATGAGGAGGAAACTTAATCACAGCAGGTAACTATGTGATGAAACTATCATGGAAGGGGAATCCAGACTGTATAATCTAAGGATATAGGTTTTAGCCCTCATCAACTAATGAAAAAAAAAAGACCTCACCTGCTGAAAGAGTTACATGTTCAGTGAAAGAATAGTCTAGAAATAATATTCCAGTTAACACAGGAAAGGAGAAGATAGATATCATGTTTTGGTTGAGACTGTAGGAGGCAAATTGAATGATTTCCAGGTTGAAATTTAAATTTATACTAACTGGATGTTCTAGTTACTCCCAAGGCAAGACACAAACATAAAACATGTTGTAAGAGAATCCTACTTCTGGCTATGACAGAGTAGCTCGTAATGGTTCAGGCTTTTGCCAAAAACAATTACATAACTGAAGAAAGTATACCAAATGTTGGAAAACCGGCAGTGCAGATTTATGATTCCCAAGATAATGAACTCAAGCAAAGTAGGCCCCAGGATCATGAAATCTCTCTCTGTTGGGACACTTCCTGATGGCTGCATAGGTGGGGGGGACCACAAACAGACAGTGGCTTTGCTGAGGTCAGAAGACAGATATGAAAGTAAGAGATGATAGAGTAGCTGGAATTTGCAAAACAAGATCATAAGAAATAAGAGAACTTGCTGAGAAATAGTTGCAGAAGCTGGTCTGTGTCCCTTTGAGTTTCTTTGAGTTTCCGTCTAAAATACAAGCTTTGTATTCATAGGTCAAGTCTCCGTGAAGCCTGATGAAGTATATCTACAGAGAACAAACTACAGGGAATCGTGAGCTCAACAACACTGGAGTTCACACAGGGCTGGAGACGTTTTAGAATAAGCCAGTGTGAGAGAACCTCAAGGAACACCCCAGGATTCCAGTGGAGCCAAAACATTGCCATTCATTCCATAGTGCTGTTCAATACTAGAATTTAAATGAGAACAAGAGAGAACACCCGGGTAGGATTTCTAAAAACAGACACCATAAATGAGAATTTCATTCATGCATGACTTCTCTTTCCATGTCATATATATTTAATCGTATTTATTTTCAGTAAGTAGTCTGACAACCAAGGATACTGGTAGGAGGCCTTTCTTTTAGTAATTTTCCAGCTGGATTTTCTGATAATACCCAGTAAGCTATGTCCACTGGCTATGAGAGCACCAGGCTCCCGTTACTTACAGCTTCAAGAGAGGTGAACTCCTGCATCATAAACTTTCTGCAGCACATGTGACAACAGCTATTGCGAATTTCTTTCACATTCACTTCTGCTGCACCAACTCTCACTACCATTTTCAGATGTGACCTTAAAATAGGAACAAAGGCATGTAGGCGAAGAGAACTGATGAAGATACCCTGCGGAACAGCCCTGTACATTTCAGGGAAGTCACTTTCAATGTGTATACTCACTCTATGGTTTCAAAAATCAAGGTTATTTTCTTTACTGATTTGTCCATGTTGGGTTGAGCTTTAAACTTCTTAAATTTTTCAGTGGAGGGGCGCCTGGGTGGCTCAGTCAGTTAGGCGTCCGACTCCAGCTCAGGTCAGGATCTCACGGTCCGTGAGTTCGAGCCCCGTGTCGGGCTCTGGGCTGATGGCTCAGAGCCTGGAGCCTGCTTCCGATTTTGTGTCTCCCTCTCTCTCTGCCCCTCCCCCGTTCATGCTCTGTCTCTCTCAGTCTCAAAAATAAATAAATGTTAAAAAAAAATTTTCAGTGGAGCCCTGAAATTAGCTGTGAGAATAATGTATCAGTGTAAACGGGGTTTACTATGTGTAATATTAAGATATTTCTACACATAAACATAAGTTCCTTGGTACCACATGGATTCTTCAATCATAGCATATTTACGAAAAATTTAGAGGTGACTTGTGTCTTTTAAGGAGAGAAGAGACACAGTCAAAGGGAAGAGAGGAAATAACTCACTGTATTGTTTGTCGTCAAGAGAAAATCACCAACCTCACTGATTAATATTCATATTTAAATATTTATTGAAGCCCTGACTTAGGCACCCAAATCCTATCTTTGGGATATATTACCATATCTAACTAGCTGCCTGCTCATCAGACCAAGAAAATATATAAAATTATACATTGCTAAAGCTTTAATTAGGTAAAATTAACCTTTATACTCATTTTTCCATGACCCTTACAAAAATATTTTATGCTAGCAATTAATATGTGTCTCTATATTTCCTAACACTTTGAAGAAATGAAACCTGTTCAATGAGTCAATACGAGCCCACTTCGAAGCCTCTGTTTCCCTCTGTCTCTGCCCCTCCCCTGAATGCTCTCTCTCTCTCTTTCAAAAATAATAAAGAAACATTAAAAAATTCAATTCTAACATTGCTCAATGAGCTAACTTAAGTACAAAGCTAATTTAGGTATAAAGCAGAGTTCTTTTCTTTGCTGTAAGAGTCAGCATTTTCTCTAGAAACAGGGCCAATAGGAGATTCTATATGTGTACACTGATTTTATATATACATATATAGATAGATACATATACTGACATGCATACATGCACACACATGTGCATACACAGGCATACACACGGGTGTATGTGATTGTACATAGCTCACGTGATCATGGGACTCCAAGTCTGAGACCTGTAGGCTGGGCCAGCAGTCTGGAAACTCAGGCGGGAATTAATGCTGCTATCTTGAGGCAGAATCTCTTCTTCATCTATAGACATGTAAAATTAGAAAATAGGTTATCTGCTCCTAAAATTCAGTGGTGGGATAGAACAGGACAGACTTTCCCATTCCATTAGACATTTATTCACATGTCTTTTCAAGGTCATCTAAGCTTGTTCTATTATGTGCTTCAAAATTCTTCCAGACTCTACCCGTGACCCAATCCCAAAGCCATCTCCACATTTTAAATTATTTGCAACAGCAGCACATCACTTCTCAGCACCAAAGTCTGTGTTAGTGTCCTGGAGTTGCCATAACAAAGTACCCCAAACTAGGTGACAATAGAGGCAGAGATTGGAGTGATAGGTCTTACAAGCCACAGTATATCAAGAATTGCCGGCAACTGCCAGAAGCCAGAAGGCGCAAGGAAGGATTCTTCCCTAAAGCCTTCAGACGGAGCCTGGCCCTGCTGACACTTTGACTTCGGACTTCTAACCTCCAGAGCTGTGAGGCACTAAATTTCTATTATTAAGCCTCTGCATTTGGGACTTTGTTACAGCAGCCATAGCAAATTAACACACTGTTAAATCTTGGGTTGTTTTTTTTTTTTTTTTTTAATTCTTTTCTATACTTAATGTGTTTATATTTAGCTACTTGTCTTATTTCCTTAGCTTTGGAAAGTCATTAAATTCATTTTCTACTCTTTCTTTCTCCATTTCCCAGTTGCCAGTATATACTAGTATACTCCCAGATTGGCATTTGTGCCTTGCCTTTCCTAACACTTACATGTATCGAACCTTCCTAAGAGGAAAACCCTCCATATGTTCTACTACTGACTCAGTATGCTGAAGACATACCAGGTTCGCATGAAGGCCAGATGTAGCAATATAGACTCTACCAGGGTATAGGTTTGCATTATTGCAACTATCCCAACTGATTTGTTCATTAAAGATTTATTTTATGTCTACCATGTTCCAGATCCTATGTTAGTCACTGTTTAGCATGACACTAGAAGGCTCACTAAATATTTTCTTGAAGAAAACATGATCCAAATTATATCCCCATGGGTAGCATTCCTAACCAGCGTGTCACCTTGCCAGGAGCCATCCCTCTTACAGGTAGTAGCTCTGCCCATGATGGCCCAGTCCCGGCTTCCTTCCCTTTCTTTTCTCTGTTATGTTGTTGAGACCCCAGCATGTGACCACAGCTTATTCACTATATTCAAATCCAACCCGCCATCCACCACCTTTGCGACTTCAGGCACTTTGCTTTGAATTCTCTGTACTGCATTTGCAACGACTTCAAGAGGTCCATGATAATATATTCAACCTCCCAGAGTCGTTGTAAGGATTCAGTATGATAGCCTATCTTGAGAAAGTACAATGTGAACAACTGTTAATTGTTATTATGGCTGCTCTTAAGGACCTTGAAGTCTAATGGGGAAGGACTGTTGAAGAAGTATTGCTAGGTCTGCAGAAAATGTATGTATTTGTAACCAGCTTGAGTGGTATCTCCACCCTGACTCCTAACTATTGTATTCGTTTAGGAAATTACAAATATAGCTTATGTTGGTCAGACCTAGTGTTTTTAGAGTTTAGATGATATGAGGAAAGAAGTGCTCTTAGGCAAATAAAGACAAGTTCCTCTTGAGAACATAAGGAAAGATCATATCCCACTTGCCCATAAATGTGCCATTAGCGAATTGCTCATTCTGGCTCCAGATTTCTTCCTTTGTTTCTTCCCATTTATTAACAACCTCTGGATTTGGCTTCTGTTTTGCCTGAAAACATGAGAGGAAGACTCGACACTTAGCTTGTTGTGTTTTTTTTTGTTTTGTTTTGTTTTTGTCACTACCTATGACTGGAAGTGTCTCAAAATAAGTTGACGGTTTAGATATGCCTTAACAACCTTACTTACAGTTGATAAACTCACCATTTTGCACCAACTTGTGCTAGGGCAATTGGAAAAAATCAGATACTGGTTTGGATTCCATTTCTACAATTTAGTAGCTGTGACTTTTTGTTTATTTTTATTTTTTGGCAAATTACTTCATCTCCCTGAGGCTCAGTTTCCTCATGTATACATTGAGAGAAATAAGGATTAAATGAAAACTCGGCACATGATATGGCTGAGAAAATGATAGCACTTCCCATCCTTATTCTTCAGTCACCATTTTGTTGATTTACCGTTGTTTTTTTCAAATCAAACCAAGCATATATAAATGGAATTTGGGAGCAAGAGACAAAGGCCATTGAAAAGAGATCAGGGGATGAAACATGGCAACTGGATATACTTAATGGGCATGTTTGCTGTCCTTGAGACACCTAGCATTTTGCTTGTCCATGGCATTGAACTCAGACCCATTCTCAGACATTTCCTTTCCAATCAGTCGTCCCTTCAGCCATCTCTCTCTAAGTGTAAATTTCTTTCATTTTTAAAATATACCTTACAAAATAAGTTAGTAAATCAATTATTTATTTTCCAGTCAAAAAGTACAGTGTGAATCAATGCAAGGAAGACTATAACATCTTCAAAGTGAAAAGCATCTTGATTTAAATTCTATTTCTTCTACTTAGTAGTGTTGTAACCTTGAACAAGCTACTTATTTCTCTGAACGTTAGTTTCCTCGTTTAAAAATGGCTATAATTTTTTCCAACTAGACTGATTTTTGAAAGGAAGTAATATGTTGCACAAAAAAAGCACCTGGAACATCTTGTAGCCTAAAACTAATAGGCAAAATGTTAATCATTGTGGGAATTACTACTAAGACTCTGAAGATAGAAATTATTTTATCTGAGAAGTTGTAAGACAGAGTGTTCCTGCTGTTTTTCTTCTAGAATAATAAGTGGATGGGAGAAAAAAAAAAAAACTAACGATATTTTGAAAACAATAAAGTGGGGGGACTTTATTAAATATATTAAAATATCTTTTATGGCTGTTTAAACAAGGGTATGTGCTAATGATTCAATAGATATATCAGCTAAACACACCAGTCTAAAACAAACTTTAGTATTGATAATAAGAACTTACTATATGGTAAAGGAAGAATCACAGAGTAATGAGAGGAATACATTGTTCAATAAATAATATTAGGAAACTTAGCTAAATATATAATAAAACCTAGCTAGAACTTTCTCAAAACTTATATTAGAATGTTTCAAATTTCTTTCTCCTCCACACTGTTGCCTGCCCCCTTCCCCCCACCCCATTAAATATATTTTCAGGGGGCGCCTGGGTGGCTCAGTTGGTTAAGTGTCTGACTTTGGCTCAGGTCATGAGCTTGCATTTCATGAGTTCAAGCCCTGCATTGGGCTCTGTGCTGACAGCTCAGAGCCTGGAGCCGGCTTTGGATTCTGTGTCTCCCCCTCTCTCTGCCCCTCCCCTGCTTGTGCCTTCTCTCTGTCTCTCAAAAAAATGAATAAATGTTAAAAAATTTTTTTTAAATATATATATTTTCAGGAGTACAAAGGCTCACATCTCTAATTGTGCTATCTTCCTCTTTTTTCCTTTCTTAAAAACTTCTAGAAATACTATAGTTCTGAAGATTTTTATGACTTCACAGAAGTCTTGAGTACCCTTACTGCTCAAACCAAGAGACTGAAGACTGATACAATTTTCAAGACCATTTCACGTAACATTTAAGTTAAATGGTTAATGTCTTTGATGCTGCCTTTGACTTAATTTTCAGATGCTGCTAACCCAGTTACTTAGCTTAAAAATGGACAGGAGGAAGCAGCTGTTTCTTTCCATGATGGTAAACTAGCCTAAGCCACTGAGTTAAAATTAAAGCTGGGGAATCTACAGAGGCCAGAGGAAACCAATACACCACGAAAAACTTGGCCAGATCGAAATCTCTCTTGAACATGCGGTATGTGATGTGCGCGATGTAGGTTTGTGTGTGTGTGTCTGTGTGCATGTGTGTGGTATGTATGGTATGGTGTGGTATTTGTGATGTGATGTGGGGGGTGTATATGTAGGGTGTGGGAGGTATATGGAGCGCATAGTATGTATGTGTGTGTGGTATAATGTGATGTGTGTACAGTGTGGTGTGGTGTGTGTGTGTGCGTGCGTGTGTGTGTGTGTGTAGGTGGTGTGTGGAATGTGGTATATATCTGTGTGTGTGGTGTTTGTGCACATGATGGGCAGCAAGATCCTGGGACAGATGCCAACCAGAGGCAGCAGGGAGAAGGTTAGTTGGAAGAAAGCTTCCTCCCACATGCCTTGGCCAAATCATTTCCTGCCCTTTGACCACAGAGATCAGTGGTCATAGTGGCCCTGGTCCCTGATGTCTGTGTCCAATGGTAAGAACTGGGCAGCACAAAAGCCCTACTGAGCTGAAGAATAAGGTAAAACAGATGAAGTCTGATAAATCATTCCTAGGAATTCACCCCTAGACTCCTCCAAATTCCCAGAATCACTAAATTATACTTTTTTTAATCAAAAAAATATTGATAAATATAGCCTATTATTAGGCCATTACATAAACCTCTATATATTGCAGGTTATCAATGTCAGACCAACTATGTTCTTTGCACATAAGACAACACAATGAAAAATTAAAAATGAAGAGCTTAAACGTCCATGTTCAGTGACTAAATAATAACATATTGCCAAACATTACAAGCAAAAGAAAATTAAGAAATGGTTACAATGAAATGATAATGAAAACAGCAGTAGTCAAAGTTTGTAGTATGTGGATAAAGCAGAACTTGGAAGTTTATGTATAATCTAAATAAGTTTATCAGATCACAATAATGTTTTTAATTTTTAAAAAAAATTTAATGTTTATTTATTTTTGAGAGACAGAGAGACAGAACGTGAGCGGGGGAGGGACAGAGAGAGAGACACACACACAGAATCCAAAGCAGGCCCCAGGCTCTGAGCTGTCAGCACAGAGCCCAATGTGGGGCTCGAACTCATGAACCGCGAGATCATGATCTGAGCTGAAGCCAGATGCTTAACTGACGGAGGCACCCAGGTGCCCCACAACAACATTTCTAAAAAATGCTATCTATTAACAATGCCTAGAAACAATAACCAAAGCAACTAGATTGTGTGGTTTCTAAATACCATTTTCCAATAAAGGGAAACAGGGCTCTGGAGAAAATGGCTGATATTAGATCTGGGAAATATATGTGTAAAGTAAATCTGGAACATTTTCTCATGATTTAGTTGTTTTGATACCTTCTTTACAAAAACAAAACAAAAATAAAAACCAAAAAATCCACATCACCAACAACAAAACAAACAAAAAAAACGAAAAATAAAATAAAACCAGAAAAAATATATTCTCAAAGACTACAGGAGCCATATCAACAGGACTAAGAAGCTCATTTGAATAGGTTCCTGCTAGAAACAGCTGGGACACTTTGAACATCAATAAGGATAATAATTACAATATAGATTTAAATACATCATATGTTTGAATCCATGAGTTCCCAAGATATGAAAAATTCAGTAGTTATCTTTGGAAGATGGCAGGGAACCAACTCATTGTTGTTAAAAACCGTATTGTAAGAAAAAGAAAGAAAGAAGAAAGAAAGAAAGAAAGAAAGAAAGAAAGAAAGAGAGAAAGAAAGAAAGAAAGAAAGAAAATATCAAGCATGTAACTTCTCTTTGCAAACTGAATTGCAACCTAACCAAATATCTGATAGTGGAAATTTCCCTTTGTAAGAATATTCAAGCTACCAAAGGAAGGAGAAACGATAAAGTTAGAATATCATCACTTTAAATAAAAACCCTGAAGAACTAGTGAATCTAAGCAATGATCATCAGTGGCTGCTATCATCACTAAAAAGATGACAGCTAGACATTATGACCCTCCCAATGGAAGGATACAGTACCACCTGTGAAACAGACTTGCCAGAAAATCAACTTGAAGTCTGATTAGATCTTTAAATTCAACTACATAAAGCAAGAAATATGTACAGGTGATGAAGGAACATGTGGAGTGACACCACAGGGGTACAGACCGCAAAATCTAGATTGTGGGAGATGCTGCAGGGTGAACAACCTGATCTCTTCAACAAATAAATTCTAAGGGAGAAAAGAGATGGAAGAATTTATAAATTAAAAGAGATTTAAGAGACATATCAACCAATTGCAGTGCATGGATTCGGACATAACAGGAGATGGTGGAAATCTGAAAGCCTAATTGGATATTTAATCACATTACAGTGGTATCTTGATTTTTTTAAAGATATGAGCATGTTATTTTCTGTTTCATTATCTTTTAGAAATGACACCCAAACTTTTGAATAAAATGATATAATGTCGAAGCGTTGCTTTCAAATACTAAAGGGAAGAAAGATGTGGGTACAGAAGAAATAAGAGAGACCATGAGGTGATAATAGTTGGGAATCAGTTGAGCACATTGGAGCATGTTATACCATTCTACCCTCCTGTGTTTTACATTGTTCATAATAAAATATTAAATTTAAAAAAACGTGCTAAGTATTTGACAGAAGGTAGAAGAAAGACCAACAGAAGAAGCCCAAAGAAACAAAGAATTGCAGAAATCAAAGAAACAAAGTAATAAAGAGAAATAGAGAAGAGTAATATAAACAAAAACTGGTTACTTGGATTAATAGGATAGCTTGTGGAGGGGCGCCTGGGTGGCTCAGTTGGTTAAGCACTGGACTTTAGCTCAGGTCATGATCTCACGGTTCATGGGTTCGAGCCCCATGTCGGGCTCTGAGCTGACAGCTCAGAGCCTGGAGCCTGCTTCGGATTCTGTGTCTCCTTCCCTCTCTGACCCTCCCCCACTCACATTCTGTCCCTTTCTCTCTCAAAAATAAATAAACATTAAAAAATATAATAAGGTAAGCTTGTGGAAAGATAAGCTTGTGGAAAAAAGAAAATGCAACTAAACAGTATGAAAATATTTCAAAAGGAAATAACTACAGGTAAGTATTTTTATAAGATAGTTTATTTTGTTTGTCACCACCTTGTCACATCAAGCTAAAAGCTAATTTGTCTTCCTCTGGTACATCAGCACTAGGACACAGTGTGGTCTGTGTAGCAGGTAACAGCTGTCCATCACTGGAAAGGAGATCTCTTACCCTAAATTAAGAATTATTATCTTTGCTTACATATCAGTCTCTTATAATTTTGTTCAATGGAGCGTCTGTCCCCTGGGTGTAATAAGATTAAATTTCTTATTTATTAAGAAAAGAACTTAGATTGAGATAAATTCACCAGAGATAGGATTTCTTGTGTTACCCCTGTGAGGCCTACTAATCAGCCCATCTTTGTAGTTACACGTAGTTCTAAGTAGTTATATGTCTGCTTTTCCTCTTGACTACTTGCTCCTGGAGGGCAGGTCAGAGACTGGTCTATCTCTGTGTTCCATTCTTCCAGAACAAAGACTTAATAGAAGTATACCCATAAATTGAAACATTATAAAATGTAAAAATGTGTTTAAAAATACCACACTCACACACACACACACACACACACACACACACACACGAGAAATTTAACAGCTCAATAAGCATTAAAGAAATAGGAGTGTTAGTCGGGTATCTTAACCCTCATATATTAGGGTTGAGATAGTTGTAAAGAAGAGTTTCAACAAACTTTCAAGGAACAGGAAATTCCTATGTTTTTTTTTTTTTTTTACAAGTTGTTACAGAAAATTTAAAAAGAGTAAGTTGAGCCTGGTGTAGTGGTGTTTTCAAGGCCAAATAAGGAAAGGACAATATGCCTCCCCCCCCCCCCCCCAGTTATGGATACCAATGAAGGACTTCACTTAAGCTTACAAATGAGAAAATTGCAAGAACACTGCATTCTCCTCCTAATGATGGGAACAATCTGGAAAATCACATTGTATTTTTAAAACCAACTGAAAGTTGAGGATGCACAGAAACCTAACAAACAGAAATCCAGAAAGTGATGAGCCCTTCCTAGGAGAGGCGAGACCCACAGCTGCTGCCATCGTTGGTACACAGCAGGAGAGAAAGAATCTGTTCCAGACATGGCTAAAAAAAAAGTCTGTGGAAATTCTAACAAAATTGTTAAGCCTGAATGTGAGCTGGCATGGTGGTGTGGAATCTCTAAGATCCGCACAAAAGAAGACAGGCCGACCTGACACTCCCACCAGTCTCTTCTGGGTCCGGGAGAAACATGGGAGGCAGGACAGGTGAGTTGAGAGAGACCTCCCTCAGCGGCAAGCATGAGAGTTTACTGCCTCCCCACAGTCTCCAAGAACTCAGACTTCATCCTAGTGGCCAGAGAGACGGAGGGACATTCTCTTTTTTAGGGGTAAATATTTACTTCAGCAGCACCTGGGTGGCTCAGTCAGTTCAGCGTCCAACTCTTGATTTCGGCTCAGGTCATGATCTCCCAGTTTGTAGAATCAAGCCCCATGTGGGGCTGCACGCTGACAGCACTGAAGACTGCTTGGGATTCTCTCTCTCCTTCTCTCTCTCTCTCTCTCTCTCTTTCTGCCCCTCCCCCATTCATGCTCTTGCACTCTCCCTTTCTCTCTCAAAATAAACTTTAAGAAAAAAATTACTTCATTCTCTACGTTTCTTTAACACACAGTGCCTAGCAGTCAATCAAAAATTATGAGGCATGAAAAGAAACAAGAAAATTGGACCTATTTCTTAATGAAACGTGGAAGAAAACAGTACAAAGATAGAGGGGTTGTCTTATGAGATATTAAGACACAATAAGTCTTAATGCTATAGTATTAGGTTACAAGGCTCTGAGAATAAGAACAGTGTCATATTTGACTAAGGACAGGCATAGTGACCAGTGAACAGAGCAGTAATTGAAGCATTGTACTCTGAATGGTGGAGTCCTTGTTCCCAAGTCAATGATTATTCATGATATGTAGAGACAGCTATTTTACAGAGTAATGCTACAAGAAAACAGTCCACAGAGAAACTTAATGGCCTTTAACTGCTCTGAAACCCATTCTGTGACCTACTGGCTGACCTGGAAAATGGTGTACCTCAATACCAAAAAAAAAAAAAAAAAAAAAAAAAAAGGGCAGGCAGACCAAAGTCACTCTTAACTAGTCTTTGAATAATTAACAGGGCCAACAGTTTAGATCCCAGTAATAGTCTTCAGGACTTTTATGTTAGATGTTAATTACAGCACTCAGGCCTCACTAGTTAATTGAATTGGTAGTCAGAGAATTTAACAATTACTTTATATTGACCATATGCTAGGTGAGACAAATGAGAATCTGCTCTCTGGGGATAGTTCTACTAAACGAGCATTATTTATTTTTTTTTCTTAGTAGCAATGAACAGGGAGCACCATAAAAACATGAGAGTATCCTGGTAAAGCTTGAGAACTGCACAGTTAACCACAGCCTCTATGTAGTAGTTATTGTGCTATAACATAAAGCTCTGTCAGATATTTGTCATTACCCTTTTTGGGCCTCTTTTAGGTTCCCGGACTCCATTCCAACGTGTGGAGGGGGAGTGTTTTCCCCACAAGTCTAACAAGCAAGTCTGACACAATCTACCCCAGGGTAGCATCAGGTTCCACAGGTTAAGGGTTTAGTCCTACATGACTGCTTCCCTCTCTTCAGATGCCAGTTTGCAAACCCAGGTTGTTACCTGTGCTGCTGGCTGACTGGTTACAGATCGGGGGTTTCAGGGAACTCCTCCTTGTACTTTAGACTGACCGACTCACAAGCCCAGATTGTCAGCTATACTTCAGACTGACTACTCATCAGAGATCCCCAGGACCCCCTACTTGGGTTTGATTAATTTGCTAGAGTGGTTCACAGAACTCAGAGAAACATTTTACTTACTAGAGTACTGACTTATTACAACAACCATATGGAAGAGACACTTAGAGCAAAGTATGAGGAAAGGGCTCAGAGCTTCCATGCCTTCTCGAAAAGCACCATTCTCCCACCACCTCCACGTGTTTACCAACCCAGAAGCTCTCCAAACCTTGGCCTTTGGAGTTTTTGTGGAGGCTTCAGTCATGACTGATTAAATAATTGACCACTGGCAATGGATTCAATCTTCATACCTTCTCCTCTCCCCTGAGGTAAGGGGGTGGGACTGAAAATTCCAACTCTCTAATCAAAGGGCTGGTTCTCCTGGCAGCCAGCCTCCATGCTTGTCTCTTCAGTAACTAGTAAGAAACACCTTTGTCCAAGGGTTTTGGGAGCTCTGTGTCAGAAACGACCATGAAGATCAAATATAAATTTTATGTATGAATCACAATATCACAGGGTCAAATGATGAAAAAAAACCCCACAAATGTAAGAGTAGGAGGTCCCAAGCACATTGCACAATGACTATTTGTACAGATATAGTCATTTTTCTAAAAATAGGCAAGGGTTCATATCCTTAACATACGTAATTTTTTAGTCTCAATAAATTCTTAGGACATAGAAAGATAACATGGATTTCTGCATAGACCATGAAAGTTTTTTAATGTTGCAATAATGACCCATTCTTCTCAGATCCCATTTTGAAAACCACTCGTCTATATGGGGATTGAAAATAGAGAACAAGGTTTGCAAGAAGGGCAGGATCAAAAGTGACTTCACAGGTTTGAGGCATAAGGAATTAGATACAGGATAATGGCAGTCAGTGGTGTTGGAAAGACACAGGAAGGAAGAAATTTCAAAGAGAAAATAAATCAGGAGTTTCACTTGGGACATTTTAATCTTGAGTTTCTTGGGAGACATTCCAATGAAGATGGGTTGGTAGGTAGAAAATGGGAGCGGAGCACAGTGATAAGGTTTGGATCAGGTACACGAACAGCACCAGATGGTATTTAAAAGAATGAAGGAGACTATTTAGGAGTAAGTGTAGAGAGAATGTAAGGTGATTTCAGAAGGATCCTTGAGGTATTCCAACATTTGAAAGGTAGGGTATAGGAAGAAGATCTAGCAAATAAACATGAAAGCTACCAAACAGAAAGAGGGGAGGAATAAACTTTCCTAATTCAAATACCCCAAAAAGATTATTGCACTAACCTCTTAGTCTCCCAGCCTTTCAACTATTCTTCATATGGATTTAAAAAAAATAAAATCAAGTTGTTTGCTCACTTAAAATAATTATTTCAGTCAATACTCTTTATGGTTTGATCCCCTGACCTATGTGATAATATAATTGAGTTGGAAAATCCTTTCCGGGAATTTCAGAAGAAAGATCTTAGAAAGCTAATGGCTTGGTTAGTGGAAGACAGAGAGGATTACTACTCACCGCCTTGCATGCAAGTCAGTGACGTTTGTGTAGGACAGAATCATGTGTGGTAGTTCCAGCATAGGACTTAGTATTTATTCCTATTACTTACCAAGGCCATTACAATACACAGTTTTAGGTTGTACTGATCTCATAGCCCACAATGTGAATGGCTCTTCAGCTGTTACAAAACCAATGACACGGTTTTATTTTATATTTGCTTATTTACTTGTTCTGTGGCCATCAGTAAACTGTAATCTCTTTGAGGACAGGATTTTTCTTTCTTTATCACTGTATCCCTAGTACATAGCACAGTGCCTACGTGGTATTGTGATAAAAAATTATTATTGAATATATAAGTACTACTACTATAAAGCCTTTCTATCATTTTATATCCAAAAATGTTTGTTTATTTTTGAGAGGGGGGAGAGGCAGAGAAAGAGGGAGACAGAGAATCCCAAGCAGGCCTCACTGTGTCAGTGCAGAGCCCAACATGGGGCTCGATGCCACAAACTGTGAGATCATGACCTGAGCTGAAATCAAGAGTCAGATGCTTAACCTACTGAGCCATCCAGGCACCCCATCATTTTAAGGTTTTTTTTTTTATTCCTCCAAAATTCACAGCATGTATGTTTTGTACTAAGAAATGTGCTATATCCTAGAGCTGAAGGGATGAACCATAAATGTAAGGTCCCTCACCATATGGAGCAGAGATGATCTTTCTCAGTCTAGCCAATTCTGTTCCATTCATTTCAGCGCAGCTCAATTCCCTGCAATCCAAGTCAATTTATTCCCAATGCAACTCAACTTAGTCCAACCCAATTCAGTGTAATGCAATGCAAGTTCAACACAACACAATTAGATGTAATTAAACAAACTTGCAATTAGCACATAATTACATGTAATTAAACACCCAACATGGGGCTTGAACTCACCACCCCAAGATTGAGTTGCATGTTCTATTGTCAGAGCCAGTCAGGTGCCCCAGTTGAAGAAACTTTAACTGAGCATCTCATATGCACCACAGACTGGGCTAAATAAGCAAACATTCAACGATTCGTAAGGATTTTACAAATCCTTACAATTTGGAAAACATGTCTTTTTAATGAGGCATAGATTAGAACATTACAGAGCATGTCAACTTTTATGCATTGACATAAAAACATCTCTTTTTTAATAGTTTTTTTAAATTTTTTAATGTTTATTTACTTTTGAGAGAGAGAGAGAGAGAGAGTGCAAGCAGGGAGGGACAGAGAGAGAGGGAGAAACGGAATCCGAAGCAGCTCCACACTTTGAGCTGTCAGCACAGTGCCCAACGCGGGGCTCGAACTCATGAACAGTAAGATCATGACCTGAATTGAAGTCGGATGCTTAACCGGATGCTGAGCTACCCAGGTGCCCCTAAAAATACATCTTTTTTTTAAAAGTCTTAAAATTATCTATTGGTTATTTAACATATACAAGAAAATTTTAAAATTTAAATTTAAATTAAAGAAGAATCAAATAAAAGTTAAACAAAACTTGACTGTTTGAGCCCAGATGTAAAATTCTAAGACTGCATTGTCTAGCTCTTTGGGATGTTGTTTGTGCTTTATATTTTTGGATCCAATGAGCATAGGAGATGTTAAATTTAGCCTTTTGATTTGTGTGCTTTGATAATTTACACTTTTGTGCCCAAAAAACTGACCACTTTTATCAGGCTCTGACTGATTATGGCACTTTGCAGAATTTCCACCAAAGCATAGTGTATCATCAGGGAGAAGTTTCACATTGTACCAGTTGTCCAATTTGGATCATCACGTAACAATGGGCTTCCAGGTTTCAGAAAAACTAGGACATTGGTTGTATATCCTAGTTCTCTTCATGCATGCCCAATCCTCCCCAACATTTTGTCCTACTCAGTTATGGTCCAGGGAAGTTACAATTTATTTACTGTCCCCTTAAAATCTGAAATTTGAGCTTTGTTAGTCCAGTAATGCAAATACATTTAATTCCACTTTTAAAAATTTTTTTTTTCAACGTTTTTTATTTATTTTTGGGACAGAGAGAGACAGAGCATGAACGGGGGAGGGGCAGAGAGAGAGGGAGACACAGAATCGGAAACAGGCTCCAGGCTCCGAGCCATCAGCCCAGAGCCTGACGCGGGGCTCGAACTCACGGACCGCGAGATCGTGACCTGGCTGAAGTCGGACGCTTAACCGACTGCGCCACCCAGGCGCCCCATTAATTCCACTTTTAACAAGATGCCAAAGGTGGAATTTATTTCTGACTTGTTTTCCTTTTGCTCTTCAGGATCCAAAGCAACCTTAGAATTCATTGAAAAGTCATCATTTTTTCCTTTCTATGCAATACGATAAACACAACTCCTACTCACTGTTCAAGTTTAATGTCTGTTGAAATTTTTTCTCTACCTTTGCAGGCTAGATTGGGGATCCCCATAATGTGCTCCCTCACCCTGAGGAATGCTCTTATCACACTATGCTCTTTCTTGCTTCTCTAATTGCTTGTCTTCCATCTATCTAGAGGGTTCTATCTAAAAGTTGGTGGGAGGGAGACATCTATGTCCTCATCTCTGCATTTCCAGTGCTTGTCACATAGTGGGTACCCAGAGAATGCCTGTTGAATGAGTATGCATGAAGCCTGCAGCTCTTTTGGATCCTTGAGTAGTAGCCTTTGGGGAAGAATCTCTTGGGATGGCCATTTATTGAGCTCTCTTTGGATCCAGCAGTTTGGCAGCACTATATTCTGTAATCTAAAATTGAGGCTAAATATGTATCTGTTTTAGGGGAGAAATGAGCAGTGGCCTTTGTGGTGAATCAGCACTATACGCGTGGGTAACTCGAGGCATTCTTCCATTGGTTAGGCCAATCAACTAGTGCCTTCTCTCTGCTTTTTGTACAGGAAGCTTATCACCAGCACCCAAAAACCTCTAAGAAAAGACCAAGCACTGCCTATGCACAGGGAATTTAAAAGATCGAACACATGCCTTAAGGTTTAATGTAAGTAAGCATTAAATAGGTATATACTAGGTAAAACAAAACTACTTGAAAAACTGGGTTACTTTTGTTACTTCCATGTTACATAAGAAATTGGGGGGTAACTTAGGATATTTTTGTATGCAGAAAAGTCAATCCATAGTTTTACTTTGTTTTAAAAGTTCTTATTTCATTAAAGCTACGAATACAAGAACCTATCATCTCTTTTAAGAGGCTTTTGTTTGAGTTACATTTCATATAATTCTATTTAAAATTCTAGCAAATTTTACCAACCTCCTAATTGCCTTTGGAAAATATTTGGTTTCATTTACAATTTCATTAAATTTACACTTTCTTTCTAAGTACTCGGGTTGTCTGAATTAATAAACAAACTATTTCCAAGTACTTAAATAACTTTTATATATCTGATAATTTGAACATGTATGGTGAGCCTTGCGTTCTAAGTGCTTTGAAACTCTATATAAATCACAAGTATAAATCAATATGGAATATATGACTAACCCATTTTTCTCATATGTCAAAGTCTCTCAAATACTGCCGCCATATACAATCACAAAGACTGCCAAACAAAAACATAATCGCTGGTGTGGATTTGATTCTCTCAGACGTTGATATGCTTCATTCTAAATCTTTCCAGGTTTAAATGATGCTCACCCAAGAAGAAACTATCATGTAATTTCACACAAGTTAGGAGGATATCATCCCATGTAATTTTGAGGTTGCTTTATCAGAATGTGTGAAGCTATCATTTTAAGGATAAGGAAATTTGGCTAAAAGGCTGACAGACTCCTGGGGGATTCACTGAACCTTATATCATTGATGATATAATTTCAAGATGAAAGTGGTGACAATATCCTTCAGCAGATGTTTTTCATCGTTCTGAAAGGAAACAACATTCTCTGCTCAGATATTCAAATAAAAAAGTTATGCGTACAAAACAGAAGTTATGTAACTTCCATTACTAACGACGTCCGTCACTTACGGAGGGAGAATGAAAAAGAGTCTTCGGGTGGCCTCACCATACCAGTTTCTAACTGGTGACCCCTACTGTGGCGTTCCAAAATATACTATTTCTCAAAAAGATCTAGAGGAGTTGAGGCCTAGGGTGGAAGATGATAAGCTCTCTGTGAGTGAATTCTGGGTGAGGTGAACATACAAAATGCACATTATCCCCTCTATAGATTCATAAGAAGCTGGCCTGCTACAGGTCTTCCACACCCAGTCCGATTTCGAATGCCTGTCCAATGCTGTATCTGCATATTCAGGCTTTACCCTTTCAGAGGTCATTTCTCTTCTATTTAAACTATCTTTGTTATTGAATAGAAGCTCAAGGCAAGGCTCTCAGTGCAGGTGACTAAAGTATTTATTTCTCTTTGAGATTATCTCAGAAGAATACTCAGGAACTTTGGGGGAAAAGTAAAGACTGGGTTTACATAGCCTGAAAAGATTAGGTTCTAAGTAAGAAAAGAGATCTTTTTTCTTTTCTTTTTTTTTTTTTTTTTCCTGAGCTTTCCGAATATCAGAAGGAACTCTAAGGGGTTAATAATTTCTTTTATTTTCTGAGAATCTTTAAAAATGAACTTTTTAAAGCCTACTTTAAAAAAAATCTCAATTTAGACTAGTCATATTTCAAATGCTCAATAGCCCTTGTAGATAGTGGCTATTATATGAATAGCACAATTCTATATTTTTATTGTAGTGGTGACTATATGGCATATGTTTACAAACATTATCACACTATAAACTTAAAAGTTTTGGGGCGCCTGGGTGGCTCAGTTGGTTGAGCGTCCGACTTCGGCTCAGGTCACGATCTCGCGGTCTGTGAGTTTGAGCCCCGCGTCGGGCTCTGGGCTGATGGCTCAGAGCCGGGAGCCTGCTTCCGATTCTGTGTCTCCCTCTCTCTGGCCCTCCCCCGTTCATGCTCTGTCTTTCTCTGTCTCAAAAATAAATAAACTTAAAAAAAAAAATTTAAAAAAAAGTAGCAATTTTATTGTATGTAAATTATACTTTAACAAAGTTGATTTTAAAATATTTACAATGGCTTCTATTCCCTTTATTTAACCCTGAAGAATTTTATATTCAATTTAATCCAGATACAATACTTACCCATCCTATAAACAATAAATTTAAAGATATAACTAACCTCAACCTCCTTACTTGTTATGCAGTAATGGAGGGAAAATAGAGAACCACATTGCTAACTTTGTCATAAGCTTTTGACAAACACCCTTACGCTTCAGTTCCTGTTCCAACGTCCTGAGATTATTCCAAACTGTTAAATCGTAAATAAGAGCAAAACAGTAGACCCGAGACTTTCCCATTAGAATCATAAATAAGATTTTAAAAAGTCCTCCTATCAAAATTAATACATATTATTAAGGACCTTCTACCTATGTAAAGATAATACTAGCTACCATGTTTTGACGATTATGTGTAAAGTATCCTCTTAAATTTTACATGTGTTATTTCATTTGCTCCTGACAACAACCCTCAGGCAGGTATTATCATCCTCAATTTAAATATTAGGAAACTGAGGCTTTATTTTTATTTTTATTTTTTTAATTTTTTTAACGTTTTATTTATTTTTGAGACAGAGACAGAGCATGAACGGGGGAGGGGCAGAGAGAGAGGGAGACACAGAATCGGAAGCAGGCTCCAGGCTCCGAGCCATCAGCCCGGAGCCCGACGCGGGCTCGAACTCACGGACCGCGAGATCGTGACCTGAGCCGAAGTCGGACGCCCAACCGACTGAGCCACCCAGGCGCCCCGAAACTGAGGCTTTAAAGATAAAGTAATTTTTCCAAGCTTGGGAGTGATAAAGCTAGGGAGTTTTAGGGCTAGAATGCAAATCTACGTGCTTTTGAAAACACTGCCAATGCTGATAACCAGTGACCCGGACACTACTTCTCCGAAGGCAAGATCATGGAATCAGAACTGTACATACTTAAAAAGAGGAAGTGAAAGGGTGCCTGGGTGGCTCAGGTGGTTAAGCGTCAGACTTTGGCTCAGGTCATGATCTTTCAGTTCATGAGTTTGAGCCCTCCATGGGCTCTGTGCTGACAGCTGGGAGCCTGGAGCCTGCTTCAGGTTCTGTGTCTCCTCTTTCTGCTCCTCCCCCCACCTCTCTCTCTTAAAAATAAATAAACTTTAAAAATACATAAAACATAAAACATAAAAAATAAATACATAAATATCAAAAGGCTTCTTTTTTTTAAATTTTTTAATGTTTATTTTTGAGAGAGAGAGCATGTGTGTGTGCGAGTGGGGGAGGGGCAGAGAGAGAGGGAGACCCAGAATCCGAAGCAGGCTCCAGGCTCTGAGCTGTCAGCACAGAGCTCGAGGGGTGCTGGAACCCACCAACTGTGAGATCATGACCTGAGCTGAAGTCCGGCGCTTAACCCAGTCCAGATGCACCCAAGCGCGCCATCAAAAGGCTTCTTATGTATAGAAACTAATAGAAAATATATGGAGAAAATAAAAAGAGTTTCATGTATTCAAGCAAAAAACCTATAAAATTCAGAGCGGTAAACTTGGAAACACAGACAGAAAGTGTTGAAGTCTCCCTTCACTTTACAAGCCTTACTCGGTTACATCAAACTTTAAAAATGGACACAGTCTGAGCTCTCTTAGAAAGTTCTGAGCCTTGTGAAAATCAGAAATCACAACTGTAAATGCAAATTATGTAAATTGAGAAGTGCAATTTAGAATTTTATGAGAAACCTTAATGGATGGATTATCTTGTTGACAGAGGTCGAGTACATGTTAAAAGTAGGAAGATACGGAAGAGAAGGTTAAAAATCTCACTCCAGTGACCACATGAGTTCTGTATACAAAGAATACCATTATAGATTAGCCGGCTGGAGCATGGGTTGTATTTAAATTCGAAACTACACGATCGGATTAATTTTATGACAATGACTGGTTTTTCTCCTTATATTTGAGAAGGCAGAATGAAACGCTTTCATGAAGTATCCTAAAATGTAAATATAAAAATGTCCCTTGTCATTCAGGAATGTAACCTTAACCATAATGTCTACGAAACTAACAAAATATTTAAAAATGTTTATTACGGGCTGTGTAAATGTTACTTCTTATCCTATAAGTCACATAATACGTATACTGGAAGAAAATAAGGAATTATACCTACAAATTCCATTTCCAGCTTTGTGTTAAGAAATTAGTCTCTTTGTATCTTAAGTGAGTATGTATTTAAGATAGCATGTGACTGGCACTCTCATATAGCTATACAGAATAAAGTTTCCTTATTAGAAATTTTGGCTAAGATCTAAAAATTCACCTCTGAGAGGCCTGAGGCAAACACAACATAAATATAAATTCCTTCCATGGACCCTGAGCAAACGTTGCTAGATTGATCACACATTTGCCAATTTCTTTACCTTTGCTTTTTGTGCCCTACTCCTCTCTTTCTGATTTAAATCTCATCTTACAGAAGTACATCACTTATTAATTCTTTCAGTGAGACTCTGTGAGGAGTATGAGCTCTCAGCAACTAAAAATGTCTATATTTCAACTTATCTCTTGTATGAGGGTTTTTGTTTCCTTTTCAGAGTGCTTCCAGGTTTGTTTGTTTTTTTATGAATTATCTTCTTTATTTTTATTTCTGTACTCAGTTGATGCAACCTTATTTTAGTCTTTCTTAAATAGTCCTAGTATCCCAACTTCTTGCTAATTCTGCATAGGGTGTCTTCCAGAACTTTTCTAAAAAAAAAAAAAAAAGATACTTGTGGAGGATTAACTGATGAGCACATTGTCAAGAGATCAATAATTTCTCATTTTTTAAAAGATATGAACCATTTGTTAAACTTAGGAAGCTTTGATCTGGAAGTAAAAGAAAACTCAGCTCACCAGGATTATACAATGAGGTGACTTATCTCACATAACAATTTCAGAGTTAGTGTGATGCCAAGGCAGTTAATTTAATGATTTAATGAGGTCCTCAGGGGCCTGGGTTCTTTCTGTCTTTCTGTGGGAATGTACCTAGTCTCTTGGCTCTGTCTTCAACCTGGCTTCCCTTACTACTGAAAGATGAATGGAGTGGTTCTACGTCAAATGCAGACACAAGAAGATCCAAGAGGGTGAAGAGAGAATTTTTCTGGTATGTCTTTAAAAGCGAGGAAACTTTTCCCTGGAATCCCACAACAGACTTTCCCTTACATTTCTTAGGCCACGGTTGTGTTCATGCTCAACACTTAACCAATAAATGGTGGGGGCACCTGCGTGGCTCAGTGGGTTGAGCATCTGACTTCGGTGTAGGTCATGATCTCACAGTTTGTGATTTCGAGCCCCATGTTGGGCTCAGGCTGACAGCTTAGAGCCTGGAGCCTTCTTCAGATTCTATTGTCTCCCTCTCTCTGTTCCCCTCTGTTCCCTTCTTCCACATTCATGCTCTTTTTCTCTCTCTCTCAAAAATGAATAAACATTTAAGAATAATAAATGGTGAAGTGTAGTGGAATTACTATGGTTGGATAATCAGGGTTTATAACTGAATTTGGATTTGGTTATTTCCCAGGTTTGGTTAGTGAGAACAGAGAAAATAACATTATATAAGCACTCAATGACATAGTCTCATATTTGATTTTAACTTCTCTTTTCTTTTTTCTTCATTCTTTTCTTTGCTTGTTCCTTTATTCCATATAGTGGAAATTGGTTTGTAAAACAGATGAATTGATTTGTTTTGAAAGATTGATTTCTAAAACAGATTAACAGACAGGAAACTTTCCTGATTCAAGGCAGATTTTATATCTTGATGGGACACAATGAAGCTTGGTTTAAAGTCTAATGTGACAGAGAGTTTTTTGTTTTTGATTTTGTTTTTGTTTTTGTTTTTTATCCCTGGGTTTTGCCAGAGCATTAGAAAGCTAAATACTTGGTTATCAAAAATCTCCCCATAAACAAGAGACCTGAGCCCGATGGCTTCCCAGGGGACTTCTACCAGGCACTTGAAGAGAGTTAATACCTATTCCTCTTAAGCTATTCCCAAAAAATAGAAATGGAAAGAAAGCTTCCAAACTCATTCTATGAAGACAGCATTACCTTGATTCCAAAACCAGACAAAGACCCCATTAAAAAGGAGAGCTACAGACCAATTTCCCTGATGAACATGGATGCAAAAATTCTCAACAAGATACTAGCAAATCATATCCAGTAGTACATTAAAAGAATTATTCACCGTGATCAAGTGGGATTTATTCCTGGGTTGCAGGGCTGGTTCAATATTTGTAAATCAATCAATGAATAAAAGAAAGGATAAGAACTGTATGATCCTCTCAATAGATTCAGGAAAAAGCATTTGACAAAATACAGTATCCTTCCTAGATAAAAACCCTCAAGAAAGTAGGGATAGAAGGAACATACTTCAATATCATAAAGGCCATATGTGAAAGGCCCAAAACTAATATCATCTTCAATGGGAAAAAACTGAGAGCTTACCCCCTAAGGTCAGGAACATGACAGGTATGTCCACTCTCACTACAGTTGTTCAACATAGTACTGGAAGTCCTAGCCTCAGCAATCAGGCAACAAAAAGAAATAAAAGGCATATCAATCAGCAAAGAAGGAGTCAAACTTTCACCTTTTGCAGATGACATGATACTCTACATGAAAAACTCAAATGATTCCACCCAAAAACAAAAAAACAAAAAACTGCTATAACTGATACATTAATTCAGCAAAGTTGTAGGATATAAAATCAATGTACAGAAATCCATTGCATTTCTATACACCAAAATAAAGCAGCAGAAAGAGAAATCAAGGAATTGATTCCATTTTACAACTCCACCAAAAACCATAAGATACCTAGGAATACACCCAAAGGGGTAAAAAATATATGTATACTGAAAGCTGTAGAAAGCTTCTGAAAGAAACTGAAGAAGATACAAAGAAAAAGAAAAATATTCCATTCTCATTGATTGGAAGAACAAATATTGTTAAAATGTTTATACTACACAAAGCAATCTACACATTAAATGTAATCCCTACTAAATAACACTACCATTTTTCACAGAGCTAGAACAAACTATCCTAAAATTTGTGGCAACCAGAAGAGACCCTGAATAGCCAAAGTAATATTGAAAAAGAAAACCAAGCCTGGAGGCATCACAATTCCGGACTTCAAGCTGTTTTACAAAGCTGTAATCATCTAGACATTATGGTACTGGGACAAAAACAGACACATAGATCAGTGGAACAGAATATAGAACCCAGAAATAGACCCACAAATGTATGGCCAACCAATCTTCAACAAAGCAGCAAAGAGTATCCAATGGAAAAAAGACAGTCTCTTCAGCAAATGGCGCTGGGAAAACTGGACAGTGATATGCAGAAAAATGAAACTGGACCACTTTCTTACACCATACACAAAAAATAAATTTGGAATGGATGAAAGACCTAAATGTGAGATAGAAAACCATCAAAATCCTAGAGGATAGGGGTTCATGGGTGGCTGAGTCAGTTAAGTGTCTGACGTCAGCTTAGATCATGAACTCATGGTTCATGAATTTGATCCCCGTGTCGGGCTCTATGCTGACAGCTCAGAGCCTGGAGCATGCTTCGTATTCTGTGTCCCCTTCTCTCTCTGCCTCTCCCCGCTCATACTCAGTCCCTCTCTCTCTCAAAAACAAACATTGAAAAAAAAATCTTAGGGGAGAAAACAGACAGCAACCTCTTTGACCTTGGCCACAGCAATTTTTTATTAGACATGCCTCTGGAGGCAAGTGTAACAAAAGCAAAAATGAGCTATTGGGACCTCATGAAGATTAAAAGTTTCTTGGGGCGCCTGGGTGGCGCAGTCGGTTAAGCGTCCGACTTCAGCCAGGTCACGATCTCGCGGTCCGTGAGTTCGAGCCCCGCGTCAGGCTCTGGGCTGATGGCTCGGAGCCTGGAGCCTGTTTCCAATTCTGTGTCTCCCTCTCTCTCTGCCCCTCCCCCGTTCAAGCTCTGTCTCTCTCTGTCCCAAAAATAAATTAAAAACGTTGAAAAAAAAAAGTTTCTTCACAGTTAAGGAAACAATCAACAAAACTAAAAGGCAACTGACAAAATGGGAGAAGATATTTACAAATGACATAACAGATGAAGGGTTTGTATCCAAAATCTATAAAGAACTTATCAAACTCAACACCCAAAACACAAATAATCCAGTGAAGAAATGGGCACAAGACAATAGATACTTTTCCAAAGAAGACATCCAGATGGCTAACAGACACATGAAAAGATGCTCAACATCACTCATCATCAGGGAAATACAAATCAAAACCCCAGTGAGATACTACCTCACACCTGTCAGAATGGCTAACATTAACAACTCAAGAAACAGTAGATGTTGGCAAGTATGAAGAGAAAGGGGAATACTTTTGCACTGCTGGTGGGTATGTAAACTGGTGCAGCCACTCTGGAAAATAGTATGGAGGTTCCTCAAAAAATTAAAATTGAAACTATCCTATGCTCCAGAAATTGCACTACTAGAAATTTATCCAAAGGATATAAAAATGCTGATTCGAAGGGTCACATGCACCCCCAATGTTTATAGCAATGCTATCAACAATAGCCAAATTATGGAAAGAACCCAAATGTCCACTGACTGATGAATGGATAAAGAAGATGTGGTATGTATACACAATGGAATATTACTTGGCGATCAAAAAGAATGAAATCTTTCCATTTGCAACAACGTGGATGGAACTAGAATGTATTATGCTAAGCAAAATAAGTCAGAGAAAGACAAAATCATATGATTTCACTCATATGTGGAATTTAAGAAACAAAACAGATGAACATAGGGGAAGGGAAGGAAAAATAAGACAAAACAAAGAGGGAGGCAAACCATAAGAGACAGACAACAAACTGAGGGTTGCTGGAGGGGAGGTGGGTGGGGAGTTGGGCTAAATGGTTGATGGGTATTAAGAAGGGCACTTGCTGGGATGAGCACTGGGTGTTATATGTAAGTGATGAAGCACTGGGTTTTACTCCTGGAACCAATACTATACTCTATGCTAACTTGAAATTAAACAAATCAATTCAAAACATTTTAAAAAGTCATTGCCACACACACACACAAACACACACAAGCTATACTTGGAATACTTGTATACTTGGAATACATTTTTCAAGTCCCTGACAACTAATACTTTCACTAGGCTGGGATTTGTTATTGTGGTCTCAGTTTCTAGGAAGGGCCTCTACACATGATATCCACATGAAATCTACGGTTGCGTTTTTTGGAGGAAACGTTATTAAAGATGTCCATTACATCTCTATGTGTTTCCTATATTACATTTAACAAATATCGATATAGCAATTTTTGTGTGTCAGGCGCTATTCTATTTCACTGATATTAGTTCATTAGTCTTCTTAATAACCCTATGAGTTTGTTATAATTATTACCTCCATTTTCACATGAACAAACACGAGGGATGTTGAGTAAGTTGTAGAAGTCACACAGCCAGTAAATGACAGAATTTGAAACCCTGCAGGAGAAGTTGTTTTTAGGACCTCATTTCTGAAAACATTGCACCCCCTAAAAAATTTAGACGTCTTGATATGGAGAAGGTTAAATACATACCTGACTGTGTCTCCTCTCCTATGTCTTCATGAATGAGGAAGTTGAGTGCGTAATTTTCTATTCAGCTATAGTTGTATAGATGTTCATGAGCTTTACTGCTCTTTATTTTTGTGTTTTAAATATTGATGTTATTAGATGGTTCATATTATTTCCATTTTACTGAAAGTCCTTATAAAAGTGACCTTAAGTTCTCAATGAAGTAGGTAGAGAATGTACACATAATTTCTAAAATAAGACAGATTGCCATCTGTTAGGGTACATAGAACACAGAAATGTATAATTATCTACACAATACATTTGAGTGTTGGGATTTTATTCCTTTAGTCTTTACTTTTTAGAGTTCTGTATTTTACATCCAGAGAAGAAAGTCCCATGCCATTGTTCCATGAAACAAAAACAAACTAGCGAACTTTATTATTCAGTGTTTATTACTGACTTCAAAAATATTTCTCCTGGCAAAGGGCCTTGGAATCTAAATAATGGAACGCTAGCATACAAGACCAATGACCTTGAGGAGAAAACTGGGGTTTTTGTACAATAGAATCTTTTAGGAATTTTTGAGCCTTCCAACTTGCAAATCAAGCACTTTAGGAGCACGATAAACTATTTAATCTTGTGAACATATTTTATTTCCAAAGCATTCAAAGAACACATCCTGCTGAACGAGTCTTCCAGTTTGGCTTCTGCACTCTGAGGAAAGCATCTACTCACATCTCTATAAACCAAATGTGATTCTGAAAAAGGAACTCCTTTCTGCCGACTCCCAGAGGAAAGTTTACATCTGGCTTGAGCTCGGGGAAAGATGTGAGTGACAATCTTCTAAATCTTTAAACGTGGTTTTCTCTTGGTTATAGAATAATGCATGAGAAAAAAAAAATAACAAAACAAACTCGCAATGTGTTGTGAAAGATAATGATGAGAGAAGAGGATGTTCTTGCCTTATCTCTGAAAAGGTAAGATTCATGTCTAAATTGAGGCCATTGCCATGGGTTTGGGTTTCCCACAGCACTCAATAAGTATATGTTACTAAAAAGCTAATTAATTCCCAGTCTTCCTTCTGTCTTGGCAGACCCTTTTTTCTTAGTTCTTGTTGAACAGTTGGGTCTCTGTGAGTGTCACTGACCTTCACACTCAATTGGTTACTTGGAACTTGGATCCAATGCCAGGGTTTCCTTGCCTTTGCAACTTGGGAAACAAATGCTCTGAAAAATAACCCAACACAATTCAATTCACCATGATCAGACTCATGATAGTTTTTGGACATATGGACAGAGATTAACTAAAGGAGGGAAACTATAAGAAATGGGCTCAGCTCCATGTTAGGTGAATTGAGGACAGCAAAAAAAAATTAGTATGGTAATCAGTCTGTATCCAATTTGGAGAGACAAGCCCAAGAAGCAGTAAAAACAAGATGATGAATTATATAATTAAATTATAAATTGTGTGTCATATAAATTGAAGAAAAGGAGATAGATAAACCAGTGAGGAATGGAAGAGACAGTATAGTCTTTAAAAGACAATAAATTCATTTCAAGAATGAAAATAGTTGACATTTGTTAATGTTTTATAGTTCCAAATGTCCTGTCCCAAGATATCACAATTCTGTGAAGTAGATTGGGTGGGCACTATTCCTTTTCATAGAGGCTAATTTTGGGGGGTTTTTTTTGATTGTCTAAATCTTTCTTTTATTTTTTTGTGATTTTTATTTATTTTTATTTTTTAATATAATTTATTGTCAAATTGGTGTACATATCATACCCAGTGCTCATTCCAACAAGTGTCATTCTCAATGCCCATCACCCACTTTCCCCTCTCTCCCACCCCCCATCAACCCTCAGTTTGTTCTCTTTATTTAAGAGTCTCTTATGATTTGCCTCCCTCCCTTTCTGTTTGTACTTATTTTTTTTCCCTTTCCCTTCCCCAATGGTCATCTGTTAAGTTTCTCAAGATCCACATATGAGTGAAAACATAATATCTGTCCCTCTCTGACTGATTTATTTCATAGAGGCTAATTTACTATAGATCACCCACTTATTAATTACCTGGGTCTTGTATATTTTACTCCATTTCTCCTGGATTTTCCACAATTCTCAGTTGAATGCATTAAATATATTAACCATTTGGAAGTGACAAATAAAAGGAGAAACTTTGTTTTCTCAAGAATCTATCACTTTCCATCAACCTAAACTAAGAAATAGAACAGTTTGGGACACCTGGGTGGCTCAGTTGGTTCAGCATCTGACTCTTAATTTTGGCTCAGGTCATGAGCTCATGGTTCATGAGATTGAGCCCTGAGTTAGGCTCTGTGCTGACAGCATGAAGCCTACTTGGGATTCTCTCTCTCCCTCTCTTTCTGCCTCTCCCCCACTCACATTCCCTCTCTCTCTCTCTCTCTCTCCCACCCTCCCTCTGTCTCTCTCTCTCAAAATAAATAAATAAACATTAAAAAAAGAAATAGATTAGCTCACTCTTCAGTTAATATCTTTGTTTAATAACTTAGTCTATATTACAACAAAAAAATCGGGTGTCTGGGTAGCACAGTCGGTTAAGCGTCGAACTCTTGACTTCAGCTCAGGTCATGATCTCATGGTTCGTGAGACTGAGCCCTATGTTGGGTTCTGCACTGACAGTGCAGAGGCTGCTTGGGATTCTCTTTCTTTCTCTCTGCCCCTCCCCTACTCGTGCTCTTTCTCTCTCTCTCTCAAAATAAATAAACATTTTATATATATATATATATATATATATATATATATATATATATATAATCTATATTACTTTATTGTATTATTCCACTTATTCTACATATATCAAAATTATTTGCATAGCTAAACCTTGATACAGTTTGATGTCAAAACATAAAGAATAAATCTTTGGTTGAAACTTTCTCTGGAACCCATATCTTAGATTAATGTAGGAAAGAAGTAAGGCTCTTCTCTACCAACAAGCTGGTTCTCCATGTTCTCCCCCTTCTCTCCCAAGAAGTTCCTGGACACTATTCTATATTGTAAGATATGCAGTAGCCTACACTGTAATACATACTTATAGTATACATTTACTGGTATAAATATGGGGCTTCCAAATAATTTTATATATAAGAAAAGAATAATCCTAGAAATGAACTTCTTGTAAGAAGTAAGAATCCTTGTAAGGATTTTTCTTTGTTTGGGATGCCCAAGCTGCTTACTTCTCCCTTCATCTCCCTGCCTCTTATATATCACTTACCACTCAATTTAGACATCTTACTCCTATGTCAAGAACATTTCTTGAATCCTTGCCCTTACAGGATTCCCTTTGTTGCCACGTGGGCCTCGTTATGCACTTTATCATTGTGCTTACCTCATTGAATTTCATATTTCCTTTTATATGGCTGACTCTATATTCCATCCTCCCAGACAAATTTTTAAGCTTTGGGATTTGCCTTATTTGTCTCTGTGCTGAGCTCATTTTCGACACCTAGTAGAAAGATTTTTGCAGCCTGTCAGCTAAAATTTTATTGAAAACTATCATATCAGTTCCCAGTGGAAATTAGAAAAAAATTCGATCACTGGAAAGAGAGGTCTTCGGATCATAATTGTAAAGTCCCTAACTCTCTCTTCTTTCAGAGAAATGCTTCCCTCCCTCCTTTATTCCATCTCCCATCTCTTTCATGGTTGAATAATTTAAAATGTCACTGTTGATAAAATGAAGTGATTGTGAGTTTCTGGTTAGCTGGCCAGCTTCTCAATTTGTCAAAATTCTTTAACATTTATCTGGAAAATTTTGTAAATATGTTAATAAAAATGCATTGTCAGTATCCAGAGTAACTGGGATATATATAGTTATATTGCCAATCCTAATATCTCTGCAGAGATACTCTATTTTAGTTGAAAAGCAACTACTGACAATGCACTGTAAGATGACAAAAAAATGCTGGCATTTTACATTTACACATTTAAAAATTAGTTAAAAGGGTAAAAGTTATTAATGTGAGTAATCAAAAAACCCCTATATATAACCAAAATATTCATTTGGAATAAATATATACCTAAGGTAATTTTTTTAAATGTAAGTTGGATGGAGTGGGACATTCAAAATACAAATTATCCACATTAGCTTATCTATAAACTATAAGGCTCTATAAACTGTGAGTTTTTGATTAATTGTAAGGTGATCAATTTCAATGTCAGTTGTATTTTCATCACTATCACCCCATACTTCAATATTTAGGCTGATAAATTACTCTTTAATAATTATATACTAGAAAAAAATATTTTCCCCACTGATTAGGCTAAAGGATTAAAATTGTTACATCAAATCATATTTATAAGGTACTGTATGTGTGTTTCCACTTCACTTGAGTTTTTGACATCAGATATTAAGCCTAAAAGTCATTTGATTCACTACTAAAGTGATCCTAGCCTCACTCTTGGTTCTTGAGGATTGAGATATTGAAGAGATGAAGACGTCATCAAAACCTTTGTAAAATCTATAGTTCCTTTAGGAAGTACTGTTTAAATCATAAAAGTCTTGAAGCACTCTTCAGAATATTTAGCTTATGTACAGTAGACTGGGATAGCTTTCTCTCTCTAGATAGCAACATTGCTTATTCTCTGTTATGACTTTTCCTCAATGATTGGAAAGAACTTCTACAAATAAAGGTAGTAATGTTCTAAGCAGTATCCTTCTGTAAAACACACCCTACGCTACCATCACAGATGATAATGCAATAATGTTGTCCTCTCAGTTATTATTCCCACTTGGCCTTTTCCTGTCCATCTGTCCCTCCTCCTATCCTCACCCATACACATTCAAGAATCCAAACTTTTGCCCAATCTCTATTCTCTACTTAAAATGCCTAGTTCCCTTTTTCTCTAAGGATGCAAGGTTTTATGCCTCCTTCAAAATTTATCTCAAATATAACACTGTACAAAAACCAATTTCTCCGGGTAGAATGTTTCAGGCTTTCCTGTCAGTTTGGATAAGCTCGATTATGCTACACTAACAAATAATGCTGAAATCTTAGTAGCTCATCACAGGAAAGTTTCATTTGTCATCATGCCACATGTCCATCATGGGTCACCTGGGTTCTCTGCCCCATGTTGTCATTCTCCACACTCCACAAACCATTAGGTAGAACAGAGGTTGGCAAACTTGTGACCCAGACCTAACTTGTCATCTGTTTTTGCATGGCCAATCAGCTAAGAATGCTTTTTTAAAAACTTAAGTGGTTGGTGTAAAAATAAATAAATAAATATGCAGCAGAGACTATACATTCCCTCAAACTCTAAAATATTTACTATTTGGTCATTTACAGACAAAGGGAAAGAATATGGCAAAGTTTGGGTAGGCTTTTAAAGCTTCTACCTAAGAGAGATGCCGCTTTTGCTCACATTTTCTTGGTAGGCCACATGGCTCAACCTGATATAAGGGGTTGGGGAAAGTATAATCTTTCTGGCAGGGGAACAAGATATTAGTAAATAAAAGCACAGTTTATTCTAGTTTCCAATGACTTATTAATCATTTATATTTATTTTTTCTGACAATTTTCTTTGTCTTTGGATTAGCTGTTCAATAGGATCCACAGAGTTTCCATAAACTCTTTATAATATTTTTTTAAATAATGCTAATTATGCTGACTGACATTTACTAGTGTATATCTACCTTATCTTCTAGATTGTGAGCCCTTCCTGGTAGCCTTGGCATTTGGTCTATTGCCTAGCACATAATAGATCCCCAAAACATGTTTATCAAATGAACCACCACTTATTATCATACCCTTTCTTACTGAATGAAGAAGAAGAAAGACGATGTCAAGAACTTGACAAGAAGAACTGGAAATGTCAAGTTTTCTAAGATTTAGAGGGCATGCAGTCCCAGACTTGTGGTTAAAATAACAATTTGGCTAATGGAGCACTACATTATCAGCCAAAATGGGGACTTGTTTTCAGTGGTTCAGAATAGGTTTGTAGTCTGAGAAGCCTAGGTTTAAAGCCTATTCTATCATTTACTAATTTTGTGACAGCAATAGCTAATGTTTACTGTTAAAGATAAATTATCCTATTCAAACCATGAAATGACCCCTTGAAATCTAGACACTGAGACTCCAAGAAGTAAACAGTATTCCCCAAATCTCACATGTCCCACCTGTCTACTGGACTCCAAAACTCAACCACTTGGTTATACCGAATTTGGGAACATCATTTAATCTCTTTAAAAACTCAATCTAGGGGAGCCTGGGTGGCTCAGTCGGTTAAGCGGCCGACTTCGGCTCAGGTCATGATCTCGCAGTCTGTGAGTTCGAGCCCCGCGTCGGGCTCTGTGCTGACAGCTCAGAGCCTGGAGCCTGTTTCGGATTCTGTGTCTCCCTCTCTCTCTGACCGTCCCCCCGTTCATGCTCTGTCTCTGTCTCAAAAATAAACGTTAAAAAAATAATAAAATAATAATAAAAAAAATAAAAACTCAATCTACTTCTCCATAAAATGAAGAAAATGAGATCAATCCACTCCTCATGGCTATCATTAGTATTTAATGAGAAACCACTTGGAAACTGCTAACATTGATGAAGAAGTGACTACCAACTATTCTGAAAGTAAGAGTCAATGGAGGTGACTCTACTTCACCTAGCACCTCATGGCTTATGTCCAAATTATTTTGAATTCTCTGTATGGATCTTACTTGGAGCTTGGCTGCCTTTCTTCACACCCTTTCTCATTGCCTAAACTTGCAATAAACCGTAGGCTATATGGTGCCATAGTTAAATCAAAATTTATTTCAATGGAAAATGTTGAGGAACACAGGGAGGATATGTGAATACTAAATATGTCTGCCACAGTACTTACATGTAGATGTCCCAGGGGTCATGCCTAAAGCATTCTGCTAAGAGAGAATGAAGACTAAACTGATTTCTAAGTAATAACAGTATATTTGCTATAGGTTCTAGGGATATCCTATATGAGCTTGATCATAGTAGTACCAGTACCAGTTACAATTTAATGAAGTCTTAACCATCTACTAAACAAGGTTTATACAGAGTATCTTATGAAATCCCTTTGCAAAAATTCTGTAAATGTACTCAATATGACAGAATTACAGATAAGGAAATCGAGGCTTAGAGAGGTGTATGTGGAACTGAAATAGAGGAGAAGAAAATTTAGAATTAGGAGTTGAAAATTTTAAAAGGCTGAGACACAATATATGAAAATGGGGAATAAACACTGATGACAATCTTACCAATATCTAGGAAAGAATCAAGTCTTATACCAAAATCTAGAAGAAGGTGTAAGTCCCGTACTTTGCATTAAAAAAATTCAAAACCAAAGTTTTCTCCTTTTGTGCCTTCATTTTGCTTGCTTTAGCCCTAATGACTTACAGTCTTACAGTAAACGGGGACTTTTTAACGACAGGCTTCACTTCAGTGGAGCTCCAGTCAAACATGTTCAAGCCTTTTTTTATAGACCACCTGCCAGAGGCAAAGCCTAAATCCACTTTGATTCCCTGGGATACAGAAGATATTATGTTAATCTTCTTAATGAGTGTAAAGAAAATCTTTTAAGATCAATTTTTACTCAGCAAGATATAATTTCATCCTTTTTCCTTTCTGTGTTTTAGTTACCAGAGCTGTATGTCTTACACAGAATAAATCACTTACTAGACCTCTATTGAAAAGTCCCAAATTTTTCTGAACCCCCAAAAGAAGAGCACAATGCAATGTAGCATGAAATGTACCTTTTTAAAATTTTGACGTTTTACTATTAGCTTTGATTCTCAACAATCAAATAGTTCTCAGTAAAAGTTTAGAATGCGTTAAGATGATCCACTTAATCACCTTCCAAAGTCTACACCTTCTAATACCATCACATTGGGGTTAGGATTTCAACATATGAATTTTGGGTGGACATGGACAGTTCATGACATCTATTTTTCCATGCCACAGGAAATTTCTCAGATTGTTTAATGTTCTACCTTGCCCAGAAGCAGGTTCTCACTCTAGGCTCCCATCCACACAGTGTTCTGTGCCCACTTACCCACCTCCACCTTGGGGTCCTGTTGTTCATGAGTAGCATGTTGTATGGGGTCCACAGTTGAGGACAATTTGGCCCTGGATCTCTCCCAGTCTCTCCATGATCCCTCTGATGGAAGACCCTTTATTTTCTTCCTGCTTTTAGGTCTCCATTCCCTTCATAGTTTTGTTTTGTTTTGTTTCGTTTTTCCCTCTAATTAAATATCTTTTTAATTCACTCTTTGCCCATCTGTAGTTTCATTCAGTTTTTGAGAGGAAAATTTTATCTCTGTAAATTTGCATTTAATCTATCATTTACTTAGGCTCAAATTTTTGAATTTTTGTTTCATTGCTATGTAGGATGAGAAAGGGAGAAATGGTCTTGGGGAAACCATCAAGTCAATATAGAAAAACAGGGAAAAAGCATAGATAACATACAGAGCAGTTGTTCATGATATAACCTTGTGACATTTTCAGGATCTGCAATATGATTTGTAGTCAAAATATTTAATTGAAGACTAAATAAATTAATACCACAGGGTTTTATATTTCTAGAAGAAGAAAATTAAATGGGAGATGAGTAGTTCACTCAACGTACATATGTTTATTGAGTGCCTATGGTGATTTAGGCACTGTATGAAAAGTTGTGAATGGGGGAACCTAGGTGGCTCAGTCAGTTCAGAGTCTGACTCTTGATTTTGGCTCAGGTCATGATCTCACAATTTGTGACACTGAGCCCTGCATTAGTCTCTGCACTGACAGCAGAGCCTGCTTGGGATTCTCTGTCTCCCCATCCACCCGCTCTGTTCTTCTCCTACTCATTCTCAATCTCTCTCTCTCATAAACAAGCAAGCAAACAAACAAACATTTTTTTTTAAAAAGCTGTGGATAACATGACAACCAGATTCAGCTACATAATTTGCAGGGCCCAGTGGAAAATATGTGGGCTTTTTGTTTGAAAATTATTAGTAATTTCAGTACAGTGACAGTACAGCATTAAACCAAACTCGGGATCTTTCTAAGTGTAGGATTCTGTGTTACTGCATAGTTTGCATATCTAAGAAGCCAGCCTTGAGAGCAATCAAGAAAGATTGAAGTCTTCATGGGGAAGATTACTGAGCATCTTAGAATGGATGGAAAGTTCTCTCCCCTTGGTTGAGTGGATTAGAGTCTTCTCAGAAGAGAGTGACATTGCAGCTCAAATACAAAGAATGATTGTAATTCAAAGGAGATAGCAATGAGTTTGATAAATCAAAATATGTTAATATCATTAGGTGGCACATGGCAAAGGAGAAGGGGAATAAGGGAGGATAGTTTGGGAGATTTTATCTTTATCCTAAGAAGATAAAAGGAAGCATTGAAAGGTTTAATTAGAACTATCTTGACCAGATTTCCCTCTTATAAGTAACTTAAATTACAGGATAAAGAAGAATGAGTTGGTGAGTTTAAGGGGAGGCATTGAGTGAATGTGGTAAGAAAAGTTGAGGTTTTATCACAATAGCCAGGGAAGCTTGGACTAAGGCAATGGCAGTTAAGAGGAGGAGAAGGTGAATTTTGTGTGATATTTGAGAAATAAATTAACAGGACAGTGGAGGTAAGGAGAAGGAGTTATCAAACTGTTACTGCTGTCTAATTTTGCTATATTAAATTTTGCTTTACAGTTTTATCTATTACCTCTATCCATGTGGACCCTCTTCTAAGAGACACTCTCAAAGTAGCATGCACACTAGCATACCACCTATCATGTAGGTTCTCAGTAAATATTTTTCACTAAGATAATTAATGAGCCAAAACTCATTCTCTTTCCCTTGCCTCCACTTCTAAATAAACAAAACAAAATATGTGTTCAGAAAAGATTTACTTATTAGACCATGTGAACCTTAATATTTAAAATTGCCAACTACAAAGAGCCAGGAGCAAATGATCATTTGCTTTAACCAAGAAGAGGCATCATGTCAAGTGCTAGTAATAGAAAGACTAATGGCAAAGCTATCATAAAAATATCTTGCATTTCTAGAATGCTTTGGAGGTTTCAACAAAATAATTTTATACATATGATCTGATGTGAAGGACACGTGGTGCCTATCCTAAAAGGTAACACAATGTAGGAGAGCAGTTAAGTCTTATACATAGATAACTATGATATACGGTGCATTGGCTAAGTGTTACAATAGATGCAACTTTGTACCAAAGTACAAAGAGTAGTTTCTCTTGATATTAAGACATAGTCTATGGTTTCTTGGGTTTGGAGAGCCTTGGCATGGGGGAAGTTGTAGTAGTTTGAAAAAATAAGACCGCAATATTTTGGAGCTCCTCCCATCAAGAGATGGAGTAGATATTCCCATGCTCAAAATCTGAGCTTGCTTTGTAACCTTGGCAGAAGTGATATTGCACTAGTTTTGAAGTGTTGGCCTCAAGAGACCTTGCAGCTCTCACCTTCCTCTTCTTGGAAAACCACTTTGAAATTACTACGGATGGTCTAGACTAATGCAGGTTAAAAGGACTAAATAGTTTTGAATTTGCAAAACAGGCCTTCTTAGACCTTCCAGCATAGCTGACCCACTAGCTGAATGTAGAAGTATGTCTGAGTCTTGGGGAAAAAATAGTGTAGAAACCAGCCAGTCAACCCACAAAGTTGTGAGCAATACTATATCGTTGTACCTTCAAGTCTGTGGTTGGCCAACTACGCATTGCAGGTCAACTCTGACTTGCAGCCTGCTTTTGCATGGTGAGCAAGTTAAGCATGAGTTTATATCTCTAAAAGTCTGGGGAAAAATACAAAAAACGAGAGCATTTTTTTTTTTTAATTTTTAATGTTTATTTTTGAGAGAGAGAGAGGGAGACAGACAGACAGAGGAGGGGCAGAATCTGAAGCAGGCTCCAGGCTCTGAGCTGTCAGCACAGAGCCTGACATGGGGCTTGAACTCATGAACTGTGAGATCATGACCTGAGCTGAAGTCAGAGCCTCAACCACTGACCCACCCAGGTGCCCCCAAGGGAGAGCATTTATAATGAGTGCTGTATAGTATGTTGCATTCAGTTCTAAATCCTTGCATTTATTAACTCATTAGATCTTTTTTTTTTTAATGTTTATTTTTGAGAGAGAGAGAGAGAGAGAGTATAAGTAGAGGAGGGGTAGAGAGAGAGGGAGAGACAGAATCTGAAGCAGGCTCCAGGCTCTGAGCCGTCAGCAGAGAGCCCAATGCGGGGCTTGAACCCACGAACTGAGAGATCATGACCTCAGCCGAAGTTAGACACTTAACCAACTGAGCCACCCAGGCACCCCTAATTGTCTTTTAATGTTTATTTATTCTTGAGAGAGAGAGAGAGAGAGAGAGCCTGAGCGGGAGAGGGACAGAGAAAGAGGGGGACACAGAATCAGAAGCAGGCTCCAGGCTCTGAGTAGTCAGCATGGATCCTGACACGGGGCTCGAACCACAGACCGTGATATCATGCCCTTCGCCAAAGTCAGATGCTTTAACTGACTGAGCCACCCAGGTGCCCCTAATTCATTCAACCTTTACAATAATTCTGTGATTCTAACACAAATAATCATCTTATGAGGAAACAGATGTTACTAAATAGGTTAAATAAGTAGTCAAAGATTTCACAGCTAATGAGTCGTATGTCTAGAATTCAAACTGAAGAAACCTATCTCTGGGCTTTTAACCCATTTGAAAAATTATCCAACAGTTTGTGAGCGGTATACGAGTGCCAAAAGGGAGATAGAGAGATGGAGATAATGCCTTCTGGTGATTTCCCAAGAAGGACATTATGTTTCAGAGAAGCAAGCAAAGCCTTTGCTGGAGAATGAGGCCATGTTTTTTACTATTGAGGGAACGTGAACTCTGCACCCTGATTAGCCAAAAGAGAAAATCCATTCTTTTAATAATAGATCTGTATTACAAAAAAAGATGTATTCAGCCATTATTGTACTTTTGGATTTTGTCAATAAAATTTTGGTGGGAACATGTTTTTTTCTCTTGTCACCTAAGAATCTACATATTATCTCTGATTTTGTCTTTCTTTTGGTTCTCCAAGTCAAATGTATTTATTCTCTGGCTTTTCACAGAAAAAGTATGCTGACCTCTGCTCTCAGTCATTAAGTTTTGGGTTATTTTATTATGCAGTAGTAGGTAATTGATATAGAAATATATAAAGAAAAATATGCAGGGGCGCCTGGGCAGCTCAGTCGGTTAGACATCCCACTTCGGCTTTGGTCATGATCGCACGGTTTGCGAGTTTGAGCCCCGTGTCAGGCTCTGTGCTGACAGCTCGGAGCCTGGAGCCTGCTTTGGATTCTGTGTTTCTCTCTCTCTCTCTCTCCCCTCTCACACTGTACCTCTCTTTCTCTTAAAAAAATAAACATTAAAAAAATTTTTAAAGAAAAACATGCAAATATAAGTAAAGGAGGGTGATCATTCATTTTTATAATACATATAGATGAAGTTTCCTTACCTTCCAGTATCTGTGCTATCAACAAATATGCAAAATTTATTGTACAATAAATATACAATATTCAGCTGCAAAATGACTCTAGAACACACCAACAGATAGATCTACATCACGGAAAATGCTAATTGGCTGCCTTTGTGATTGTTAATGATGGTCCAGGAATGAAGAACCAAAGACACTGAATAAAATCCTGGGGCCTTGGATTTAGGAAACTTTGAATGTGTCCTTTGAAAGGAGGGAATCCCTTCTGTGGAATTTAAGTTAAATCAATTTGAAAGTTAGAGCTCATAAGGACCTGCCTTGACATTTTTCCTTTCTTATCGTTGCAAAAGTAGATGCGCTAAACAAACTGAGATTGCAAAAAAGCATTTCGAAGAATAATTAAGCTTGGAAGAAGATAAAAACTTATTTAAAAAAATTATTTTTGAAGTTTAATTATTTTGAGAGAGAGAGGGAGAGAGGGGCAGAAAAAGAGGGAGAGAAAGAACCCCAAGCCGACTCCATGCTGTCAGCACAGAGCTGGATGTGAGGCTCAATCCCATGAACCGTGAGATCATGACCTGACCCGGAATCAAGAGTGGGACCCTTAACTGACAAAGTTGTGAGCAATACTATATCGTTGTACCTTCAAGTCTGGCACCCCGAAAACTTATTTCTTAATTCCTTTAGCAGCACACGCTTTACACATAAAATTATCTATTTGCTAATGTTAATGACCTCTAGTCGACACAGCAGTTCAAGCCCTTTTCTATAGCTGAAAACAAGTACTGATAAAAGGAGGGTGAATATATGTACTACTTTGCCTGGGATAGTTCTAGTTTGTAGCTATTTTCCCAGGGTAATTATTTAAAAAAAATTTTTTTAAGCTTATTTATTTCAAGAGAGACAGAGAGAATGAGCGGGGGAGGGGAGAGAGAGAGAGAGAGAGAGAGAGAATCCTAAGCAGGCTCCACACTGTCAGTGAGCAGCCCAGTGCCAGATTCAAACTCACAAACACTGAGATCATGACCTGAGCTGAAACCAAGAGTTGAAAGCTTAAACAACTGAGCCATCCAGGCACTCCCACCCCCAAGGTAATTATTAATGGCACCCTCTTGTAATATCAAAAGTGTCCTCATCTGGATGAGAAATTTTATGGTCAGCCTAGCTGAGGGAAACTTTAGATACTATTTAGCACCAAATCTGTTTTTGTGGATAAGAATACCGATTAAAAAAAGTTGAGTGTCTTGAAATCGTTATAATCTTAAAATAGTTAAATCATCAATTCAGGAAACTCTATAATTTATTTAAAAGAAGAACTACTACTTATCCACATAATGGAGACATACTCTTCAAGAGTCTTTGCCAGTTATCTTTTAGGACCATGGCTATCTTATGCCTGGAATTAGTATTTTAAAATGCAAATTGTGCTTAATGAATCTAATCAAAGAAGGTGTTATTTCAGTGTGCATAAATCCATTAGATGAGTGGGATAAAACTGCAGTCACTTTATCAGTTATAGTGATTTAATGGAATAATTCCCATTAATATGTCAATATATAAAATGTAGCCTAGAACTTTTCAATTTGCTATTTTCAGGTTTTAGCGGATAATTTTTGAAATCCTCTGAAGATATTTTAATCAAGGAAACTGTCTTACAATCTTGTCATGCTAAATTTTGATGAGGGGATTTTCATGAATACATTGCCTATTTTAAATAGTGATTAGGGAGTGCCTGTGTGGCTCAGTTGGTTGAGTGTCTGACTTTGGCTCAGGTCATGATCTTCCAGTTCATGGGTTTGAGCCCTGCCTCGGGCTCTATGCTGACAGCTCAGAGTCTGGAGCCTGCTTCAGACTCTGCCTCCCTCCCTCTCTCTGCCACTCCTCCGCGCCTGCTCTGTCTCTGTCTCTCTCAAAAACAAACATTTTTTTTAAAAAAAATAGTGATTTGAAGACCATTTATTAAAGAAATAAGGAACCTCTGTGGCAGTTGGCAGAGGCCAGGAAAAGACCAATTCTCTGAAAGGCCACCGAGTTATTTTTTTTCTCTCATTTTTAGGAGTTGCTGTTGAAGGGAATGATTCCATGATTTATTCCTTTCAATAGGTGTTTGTCGACATTAGTTGTATCTCAGAAGTCTGACTTGCAGTTTTATGGCCAATTTAAAAAGCAGATATCCACTAGAAGAAGGCTTTTGTTTTAGATTATTTCCTCGTACTTGTGGGTAATAGGCGTTAATTTCACCAATGACTTCTTGCCGATTATGAAGGCAGTTGAAAGTTCCCTGTTGCCTTGAGGGTACTCCATCTCACAAAAGAAGTTTTCAGTAGGTAATGAACCAACCCTGTTATTATCAGAGACCACATTGTGTCTCTCCCGAGACTGACAGTTGGGAGCATTTTCAAAATGAGCTTCAACTCCGCCATTCACTGTCACCTCCAAGCTCAGCAGGTCATCCTTTGAAGGACACTGAATTGTGCTCATAGATGTCCCTGGACAAAGTTTTTGTTTTCCTGCCTTACTAAAATGCTGAACAGAAGGAAACATTTCCCTGTGTCTCTGTGAGACGTGGCCGCCTGGGTAGTTCAGTGGATTGAGCCTCGAACTTCAGCTCAGGTCATAATCTCACAGTTCGTGAGTTGAACTCACATCCGCTCACTGCTGTCAGCCCAGAGCAGGCTTCAGGTCCTCTGTCCCTTTCTTTCTGCCCCTCCCCCACTTGTGCTCTCTCTCTCCAAAAAATAAATAAAACATTAAAAAAAATTGGGGACATTTACATTTCTTCAATTGAACTTGATTTAGTGCATTGGAGATGCCACTCAGCTGTGTGTGTCACTTTGAGAAGTGTCATTGTTGCTGGCCATTCTTAATTCTTGATACACATTTGTATGCTAGCTAAAATAGTCATAATTGAATGATGAATGGTTATTTATGAATTTACTGGTATGTCACTCTTTTATTTATTTATTTTATCATTTCCAGTAGTAGGGGAAAATAAAAAATATTTTACCTTTTCAAAATTTCTGTTAGGGTAGATACAATATATTCTTTAAAGGTCAAGAATTTTTAATATGTAAATGAGCTTTGGGTCAACTTCTTGATGCTATTGAGTGTGTCCTATAAAAACAGAAGTTATTTGATATTTTAAATTATATATACCTTTTCAAAAATGTTATATATACATATATGTACATATATGTATATATGTATCTATATATGTATATGCATCTATATATGTATGTATATATATATATATATACACATGTATATGCATATATATGTATATGTGTTTATGTGTATATGTGTGTGTATAAATTTTGAATATGAGGGCCTTATCTGTCTTATATTCCTGAATATTAACAGGTCCAGACAGTAAAGAAGGGAGTGGGACACATTTCTCTCTCCTACTGCTTCTCTGTAGGTAGAGTACCTGCAAAGTGTTATCCAAAAGCCTAAATGGATTTTTAGTACTTGTTGGGTTTAAATGAATCTGGTGATTTAGTGTGTAAGGTTCATACAGAGTTTGAATTGCAGATGTTGATAATTGATACAGAACAATGGGTATCATACTTCATGATGGTACTGTGTATCTGAAATATCAAAACCATTCCAGTATTGGGTTTGGGAGGAAGGAAATTCATTGCCTCTGAGATCCAAGATAAATAGAGCTGCTATCCTTTATCAGATGTTAATCAAACCAAATACCTCTTCTGTATTATGGGATCAGATGATATACTGAATGGTGTTTCTGCTCCTACTAGAAGTTAGGGGTAGTTATGTATGTTCTAATCCGATGGTTGTTTTTGTCTTGGACCATGAGGCCTAAAGTTCTCCATGGAGTTACAATTTATCTTCCTTCTGGGAAGAAAAATTTGGAGACTCAACCACACCTAATGGGGGTTCTTGGGCATGAATCACTAGATAATTAAATCATTTCTTTTAGCCTTCCTTCCAGAGATCTCTAAATAATTCATTCATCCATCCATTCATTAATTCTCCTATCAAGTACTGTTTAGGACTGATAAAAAAGATTGGGATTAAAGGAACATTTTCTATCACAAAAATAAACTTGAACTTTTGATAAAAACAAACAAACAAATATACATAGTTTTCTCAGAAGTTAGGCTAAGTGTGACACGTATTCCTTTAACTGTGTCAAGCAAAGGATAGAGGCCCGCGGGATGTAATGTCAAGTACAGAGATCACTTTTAAACACTTTCCTTCTTCTTCCGCACAACCCCAAGTGCAAACTTCAAGTGTAGTTCCTATGCCGTTAAAACAGTAGAAAAATGTGGATTTTCATACTAGATCAAGTGCACCAAGGTGTCCCGCAACCTTGGTTTAGCCATCTCTGGATGAATTGCAGGGTTTCTGAAACCTTAGATTGCCTGCAAAAGCCTGAGTGACTGCCTGTGATTATCGATATGTCCACTTCTCTGAAGAAAACTGTGCATCAGTTTATCAAAGGATTCTGTTACTCAAAAATAGTCATAAACACTGACACATATTAATTCATATCAATCAGGTAGGATATACTTATGGAATGTATTAATTTGATGATCAAATTCAGTTTAATATATTTGTTGTATTATTGTTAGTGCCCTTCGTCTTGCCGCAAGTTCAGAGTGCCCTCTACACAGGAAACCTCAGGGTGATGAGCAACCCAAGTCTCACTTTTTGGGTGGTGCTGACCACTTATTCTTGGATGACTAATTACTACAAAGATTCATCCATGTGACTTCATGTAGTCACCACAAGAACAGAAGTTACCCTTCCCATGGAATCACCCCCAATTTCCCAAAGTTCAGATTTTCTTAGCTGTGACATTTGTTAGTGAAATGAAAGTCGAGACTGCATATCTGGCAACCATCTGTGATGAGCTAATTGAATTGTTCCAAGGTACTTCATGCCATCTTCAGAAGGGTTTTCAGCTTGGATGACTGTGCCTGGCCGACACAGGCATACCGCAGAGATATTGTGGGTTCCGTTCCAGACCCCCATGATAAAACAAGTATCACAATAAAATGAGTCAAATGGATTGTTTGGTTTCCCAGCACATATAAAACTTAGGTTTGCATTATACTGCGGCATATTAATTGTATGATACCGTTCTGTCGCAAAAAGAACAATGTAGATACCTTAATTTAAAAATACTTCAGTGCTAAAAAATGCTAACCATCATCTGAGCTTTCGGTGAGTCGTAATCTCTTTGCTAGTGGAGGGTCTTGCCTCCACGTGGATGGCTGCTGACTGACCCAAGTGATGGTTGCTGAAGCTGGGGTGGCTGTGGCAATTTAAATCTTAACATAAAACAACAGTGAAGTTTACCTCATTAATTGACTCTTCTTTTCATGAATGTTTTTCTATAGACTATGATGCTTTAAAATTTTTTTTTTAATGTTTATGTATTTTTGAGTGAGAGAGATAAAGAGAGTGCATGAACGCTCGTGTGCGTGAGCAGGAGAGGAGCAGAGAGAGACAGAGACACAGAAGGTGAAGCAGGATCCAGGCTCTGAGTTGTCAGCACAGAGCCTGACGTGGACCTCGAACTCACAAACTGCGAGATCATGACCTGAGCCAAATTCAGACGCTCAACTGACTGAGCCACCCGGCACCCATAGTATTTTATGGACAGTAGAACTTCTTTCAAAATTGGTATCTATCCTCTCAAAGTCTACTGCTGCTTTATCAGCTAAGATTATGTAATATTCTAAATCCTTGTTGTCATTTCAACAATCTTCACATAATCTTCACCAGGAGTAGATTCCATCTCAAGAAACCACTTTTTTGCTCATCCATAAGAGGTATCTCCTCGTCTCTTAAAGTTTTATCACAAGATTGCAGCAATTCAGGCACATCATCAGGCTCCACCTCTTTTTTTATATATAATTTTATTGTACTTATTTAATATCATCAGTGTATTCTTTATTTCCCACCCCCTATTTCCCCCACCCCACCCACCTCCCTTCTGGTAACCATCAGTTTGTTCTCTGCAGTTGAGAGTCCATTTCTTGGTGTGTGTCTCTTTCTCTTTTTGTTCCTTCTCATTTGTTTTTGTTGCTTAACTTCCACATATGACTGAAATCATGTAGTATGTGTCTTTCTCTGACTTATTTCACTTAGCGTTACACTGTCTAGCGCCATCCATGCTGCTGCAAATGGCAAGATTCTATTCATTTTTATGACTAATAGTCTATTATACACATACTGCCTCTTCTTTATTCATTCATCTATCAACGGACACTTGGGCTGCTTCCATAGTTTGGCAGGCTCCACTTCTAATTCTAGTTCTCTTGCCATTTCCACTACCTCTGCAGTTACTTCCTCCACTCGAACCCCTTGAAGTCATCTAGGAAGCTAGGAATCAACTTCTTTCACACTACTGTTAATGTTGATATTTTGACCTTTCTGCATGAATCGCAAATGGTCTTCATGGAGAACGTTTGCAATTTACTTTGCCTAGATCCATTGGAAAAATCATCATCCATGACAGCTGTAGCCTTCTGAGTGTATTTCTTTTTTATTTTTTTAATTATTTATTTTTATTTAACTTTTAGTTAACACACAGTGCAATATTGGCTTCAGGAGTAGAACTCAGTGACTCATCACTTATGTACAATACCTGGTGCTCGTCACAAGTGCCCTCCTTAGTACCCTAGTACCCATCACCCATCTAGCCCAACTCCCACCCACTTCCCTCCATCACAGTTTGTTCTCTATCATTAAGTTTCTTGTGGGTTTGCTTCCCTTTCTTCTCTCCCCGCCACTTCCCTTATGTTCATTGGTTTGGTTTCTTAAATTCCACATATGAGTAATATTACATGGTATTTGTCTTTGCCTGATTGACTTATTTTGCTTAGCATAATACATTCTAGTTTCATGCATGTCATTGCAAATAGAAAGATTTCTCTCTTTTTGATGGCTGAGTAATATTCCATTGTGTATATATCCCACATCTTCTTTATCCATTCATCAGTCAATGGACATTTGGGCTCTCTCCCTAGTTTGGCTATTGCTATGAATGCATTTCTTAAATAATAAGTCTTCAAAGTCAAAATTACTCCTTGATCCATGGACTGCAGAATGGATGTTGTGGTTGCAAACATAGGAACAACATTAATCTCATCGCACATTTCCAACAGAGCTCTTGGGTGACCAGGTGCATTGTCAAAGAGTGGGGATATTTTGAAAGGAATGTTTTTTTTTTTTTTTTGAGCAGTATGTCTCAACAGTGGGCTTAAATATTCAGTAAACTATGTTGTAAGCAGATGTAATATCATCTACATTTTTGGTTTTTTTTTTATTTATAGAGCACAGGCTGAGTAGGTTTTGCAAAATTCTTAAGGGCCCTAGGATTCTCAGAATGGTAAATGAACATTGGCTTCCACTTAAAGTCACCACCTGCATTAGTCCCTAACCAGAGAGTCAGTCTGTCCTTTGAAGCTTTGAATCCAGGCATTGACTTCTCCTCTTTAGCTATGAAAGTCCTAGACTGCATCTTCTTCTGATAGAAGGAAGTTTCGTCTACATTGAAAGTAGGTTGTTTACTGTAGCTACCTTCATTAATTATCTGGCACAGAACTAGACCTTCTGGATACTTGCTGTAGCTTCAACATCAGCATTTGCTGCTTCACCTTGTAATAGAGAGAGCTTCTTTTCTTAAACCTAATGAACCAACTTCTGCTCGCTTCAGATTTTTTCTCTACAGCTTCCTCATTTCTCTTGTTTTCATAGAATTGAAGACAGTTAGGGCCTTGTTCTGGGTTAGGCTTGGTCTTAAGGGAATGTTGTGGCTGGTTGCATCTTCTACACAGACCACTAAAACTTTCTCCATATCAGCAATAAGGCTGTCTGGCTTATTTATCATTTGTGTGTTCACTGAAGTAGCACCTGTAATTTCCTTCAAGAACTTTTCCTTTGCATTCACAACGTGGCTAATGTTTGGAGCAACAGGCCTAGCTTTCAGCCTATTTTGGCTCTCATCACGTCTTCCTCACTAAGCTTAATCATGTCTTACTTTATATTTCAAGTGAGAGACGATGGCTCTTCTTTTCACTGAAGGGTTATTTATTGGCCTAATTTTAATATTTTTGTGTCTCAAGGAAATGGAGAGAGAGATGGGGAAGGGCTGGAACAGTCAGAATGGGCACAACATTTGTGGATTACTTTCATCACCATCTATGGGAGTGGTTCGTGGAGCCCCAAAACAATTACAATAGTAACATTAAAGACCACTGATTACAGATCACCCTAACAAACATAATCATAATGAAAAGGCTCAAAAAATGGTAAAAGCTCCCAAAATGTGGCACAGAGGTATGAAGCGAGTAAAGGCTGTTGAAAAAAATGGCACCAATAGAGTTGCTTGAAGCAGGGGTGTCGCAAACCTTCAATCTGTAAAAAAACACCGTATCTGTGAAGTGCGATAAAGCAACGTGCAATAAAAATGAGGTATGCCTATAGTTGTTCCCATTAATTTTGATGGAAAAATACATGAGTAGTCTGTCCACCCAAGTTGACAGTTACTCCTCTATTCTAAACCTCCTCGCAAAAATGATACCCTCAAAGTCACATATGTTTAGTTATAGAAATATTGTTTATTATTAAGGGCCCCAAGGAAGGTTATCATTATTTTCTCCAAATCTGTTTTTTGTCCCATCTTATTTCTTCTTTCCACACTGGGTGGTATTTCTCTCAGTACCCAGACAGGCATGCAGCTGTTCTACTTATAGAACCACAAAGCAAAGTATTGAAAATTATTAAAGTTGTCTTCTGTTTAATAAATAGTATTTTTTTTTTCAGAATTAATGGGACATTTCCTTTCGTATAGTCTAGACAGAGTTTTAAACTTCACCTCCATCTCACCGGGACATAGCTTATCCTCCCACCCCCTACTCCCCCTTATGTCAATTTTGTGAATGTCAACTGTTCCTCTTTGTACTTGAACCTCTGTCAATGCTGGAAGGAGAACTCCCCTCACCTACTGAAACTGTGCATTGCATGGTTTCTTGCCTTTGCACTTGTCACATTTGAGTCTGTTAAAACAGTGTTTTTCAAACTGTAGGATGCGATCCCTAAATGGGTCATGAAATCAATTTAGTAGGTCATGACTAGCATTGTATAAATAAAATAGAATTGCCTAGAATAGAAGAGAGAAGAATAGAACAGAAAATATCATAGTGGATCTAAAAGGAAGGATAACAACTACATCGTGAAACTTTTTTTTTTCCAGTCGTAAGACAGAAGAAAAGAGACTGCAGGGTCTCAAGATGAAATATTTTTCTTACCATTGGTCATGGTCAAAAGCACTTAAGGAACACTAAGTTTAAATGCTGGGACTAGGAATACATCTATCTCCCACTTTCCAGAGGGGGATTGAAACTCCTTAAATCTCTTATCAGTGGTTCTTGAACTTTTATGCATATATATATATATATATATATATATATGTATATATATATATTTAATACTCCCTACACCCAACATGGGGCTTGAACTCATGATGCCAAGATCAAGAATCACATGCTTTACCAACTGAGACAACCAGGTGCCTGCATAGATCTTTTTCAAATCTGGTAAAATCAGGTCTCTTTTTCCAGAAATACACACAAGAGCACAAGCTCAGAAAAGTTAAGAGTGTTGCTCACATAAGCTTTAGGTCTGCTGTCCTAAATAATTACAATTATTTGGAATTTGTTCCCAAATTCTTGAACCCTTCATTTTATCCCACACTTCCCATTTTCATGCATCCGTTTTCACATCTGACTATTTGACCTGAGTTTCTGTCTAGTCTCCATGTCTTCTCTCTCTCTTATCTCCCTAACCACTCCCTTGCTATTCTGAGCAGAAAGAAACTTTCACATTCAGTTCATCTGGCTGGACCGCTCTACAACTTCCCTCTCTACTACTCTCTAAAAACCTAAATCTCAGGTGTTGCTGACGTATCTAAAGTGGGGCGCATTTCTGTCCTCCCTATTCACTTGCCTTCCTTTCCTTTGTCCTGAATTTGGATATGTGTCTATTTAGAATGAAGCCTGATGGGTAATGAACAGCTTTGCATGCACCAGACATATTCTGTAAATATTGTTCCTATAAAGAGTAGTTACTTATTCTTTGAAACCAGCCATCCAATAATGTAGATATGCAATATTACTGAACTGACATGCTGAAATTCTCTGGAGTTTGACAAAATGAAAACAGGTTGTACTCGCGCCTCAAATCCTAGCAATGGTTAAAAACTGCATTTTCATGCAAACATAAATTACAAATGGAATTATGATAACTGATTACCACCCCCTCCCCCCTCCCAAATGCACACAAATCATTTGTAATCCTGCCCTGGAGTGCGGTATGGTTGGCTCATTGCATATGCTCACAGCGTTTGTCAGTCTATTCAATCACTGCTACTTCCCGTGGCAAAGTGTACAGGGCGTTTAGAAAACCAGTATGTCTCTATTTCCCTAAATCTACTATTAGGGTGTAGAATCGTCAGTGCAGAGCACTGCTGCTTCACAATAGGAATAATCCTGAGTGTGTATCTTCGCTTTATTCATCTTCAATTTCTGTTTGACAGAATTTCATGCTGCTGGAAGATGTTACATTGACAGCCGAGAGATAATTTCCGTTTTTAATCCAGAGAACAAGAGCCACTTGGGAAGTGACTATAAATGTCCTCTGGGTGTCCCAGAGATATGCCTCATCCCTGCGCTAGAAGGAACACACCTCTGGGAAGGAAACAACTTTGATCAGTAAGTCTCTTTGGAAAACATTAAGAGAAGTAGATTTCATTGATTCCCCCATGAGTCATGGGTCTGAGATAAAGTAAACCCTTCCATTCCTAAATCAGCTTTCAAGTGGGAGCAGCTCTGTCATTACTCCCAGGCAATAGTTTCCAGTGAGAAACTGAGAGGAATGTTTCCAAACAAGCCTCTCTTTTCTCTCAATACAGTCTTGCCAATAAAGGTATCAAAGGCCTCTTCTTTCCAGCACTTCTCTCAGCGGGCTGTGCCTGGTAAGATGTCCTGTTAAAGATGCTGGCCAAGCTGGTTGATGCCTAGGTCTTTGGAACTATAGTGTTCTTCTTGGGTCAGTCCTCCCAACCTTCCTGATTTACTTAAGTATGGAAGCTTCATGGTATAACTGAAACATCTTCTGAGGGCCAGCCCTCTTCAGGCTCAGGAAGATGAGACCATTTACCATCTTTTCTGGACCACTGGGGGACAGGTTCCTTTCTCTATGAGGCAAATTTCGGACTTCTCATCCTCTTTCTATGTCAGTTAGTAGCCCATCACCTAAGGTGTTACAGTGTATATTATGTGTATGTGTTTGCATTTAGATAGAGAGAGATACATATTATACTTTATATATGTCATATATTACTACATACATACATGTACACACACATACACACACACTAAACTAAGCTAAAGGTCCTTAAGGGTTAGGATCCCTTTATATTAATCATTTTTGAATATATATATACCTGTGTGTGTGTGCGCACACAAATATATATGCATACATACCTGTCCACACACTATATGTTATATATACTAAACATATATAAATATATATACATATATTCATCATATACAAAGAATATCTATTACATACATATATATTTTTCACAAATGTGTTTCTATATAAATGTATGTGTGTCTAGAGGTCTTCAAAATCTAGGATTTCTTATATATCTGTGTGTCCCATTATCTAACATTTGCGTAAATGACACACAGATAAATTCAAATAAATTCAGTCAATAAGTATATATTACCCATGATATGTCAGGTTGTGCTACATTCCATGAATACAAGGTTTACCTAGACAAGTATTCACACATATTTATAGTATACATAGATAGAGATTTCAAAGTGCTTTTAGAATTCATGCAAGGAACTCCTAACCCAGATTTGAGGTGATCTACAAGAGCGTGACATAAATGGTCATTTTTAACTAAGGCCTAAAAGACAACTAAGAGTTAGCAAATCACAGATCGGTGGGGACACAGGCAGGGATGGGGAAGGTAGGCACGGGAGGGAATGTTTCCACAGAGGATTCACAGCTGAGAGAAAACTAATGTGCCAGATGACCCTTTCAGTCTTAACACCAGAAGCACCTAAAATAACTTTTTAAAGATACTAAAAGTGATCATCCATTTTTGAATTTGTGATAATTGAAGAAATCCTCACTAGTGTGAGGCCCGTGTTGATGGGGTGACCTGCTAGGCTGTGCGTGGCCAGTGGTCCTGTCAGTCCAAAGTGGCAGATGATATAGATGAGAGTGGATAGTGCCAGTGAACTTCACTGCACCCACGGACAGGCACAGGTCATGATTGCTTCTGGTCATTTGTGTGTTTTGGTGAGTGCAGTAGAGATTGGTTGGCAATTCTCCAAACCCATCTCCTTCTGTTTCTGGGCAAAGAACTGTTCTGAATTTCCCCAGAAATTTCTCCTTTTCACTTGGGCCTGACTACATGGACAATTCTAGACAATTGAATGTGGTCAGACAGGATATATGCTGCTTCCAGTTCTGGTCCACTAGAACCCGTCTCCAACTTCTTTCTTTCCTTGACTGTCAGCAGGATGTCAGTGCTCAGCGAACTTAGAAACCCTGGGTTAATAATGGGAGAATCTTCATTGGCCCAAAGGCCTGAACGATCATTGCCTGGTCCTTCCTGCCTCTGAGCACTTGAGGGACTAGAAATAAATTTTCATGGTCTTAAATGACTGAAATTTCATGATTTACCTATTATAACGCCTAGTATAACTGTAACTAATAGCATGACTATGTCTTTTTTTTTTTTTTTTAATAATCAGTGTATTTGAAAATTAAGGTCTAGAAAAACTTCACTCCAGAATAGGTCAGGCTCAAGATAATCCTAAATACTATAGAGTTAGTATAGTGGTGGTAGCAAAGAATTCTCACAACTGTTGGTAATAATTTAATTATTTCTTTAAATATCTTTTCTGGTAGGATATAAGTTTTGTGTATGTAAAGTTATTTATTTTATTTATCATTTTATTTAGAGTGTCTGGTTTGATGATTATAGTTGATCAACAAGTGTACATGAAACGAATCAAGTACTGTATCAGCAAGGTGGAGGTGTAAGCAGGAGTCCGGCCAAACAAAGGTTTTGGCTGTAACTATGTTAAAGAATTTGGACATGATCCTGCGGACAATGGGGAGTCACTTAAGTAGTTAAGGAGAGAGTGACAGTAACCAGATTTTGTCTTTGGGAAGATCACTATAGTCAAAATAAGTTTTTCCACCTGAAAAGGTTTAAAACAAATGAAGAAACTCAGTCTGGAGGCTCCTATAGTAATCAAGGTATGAGACAATCATGCTATAGGTTAGTGGCCCCATGAATGCAGACAATAAATACAATTTAAATATATCTAGAAGGAAGAATTGACAGAACTAGATGATCATCTAATTGGGAGCATTGAGAGAGTAGGAGACCAGAATGACTCCTAGTTTGTCATCTGGGTGACCAGGAGGGTGGTGGCACTGATATGACCAAGTTAGTGAGCCCGGGGAAAGGGAACAGTGGGAAGTTACAGTTACCATAGTGAATTATACTCTTCTCTTCAAGATAATCCTATCTTCTTCTCAGCATTTGGGTTTTGCACCTGCTAATCTCTCTTCTTAGAATGTTCTAAAGCCAACCCTATTTCCACCCAGTTCCTCTTACCTTCCCCGTTTTCTCTGTTATTTGCCACCTGTTTTTCTGTACTTGAATAACTTCTGTTCATCTCTTACATCTCAGAGTAGACACCATTTCCTGTGTGAAACTTTCCTAGGATCCCCAAGATAGGATACGGTGCTTTCTTAATGTGTTTTTAGGACTCCATGCAACAGCGTAACATTTTACATAACATTGTATTCACCTGTGTACTTTTCATTCTAAGCTTCTCTACCCACTGCTAATAGAAGACAGGAACTATCCCTTAGCATTTGGTCCCCAGGGCCCATTATAATGCTTGTGTCAGAATAAGAACTCAAAATTCAAATGTAACCACGAATAAATGAATGAACGAATGAAGGGAGTGAAACAAATAATTTTGAAGGGCACAATATTGAAACCAACTAATAACATTTGTTTTCACGCTGTCTGTTTCTGTTTGAGATTTGCAGCATGCAGTTAGCACAGATGGCCGTGAGATTGCAATACTCTCTACATATTTACTCTGTTGCTCCCCCGCTCTCACTCTCTCCCCACTCCCACCCAACCCCCCACCAGGAATGGTCTCGAATCGCAAATGACTCCACTATTCCCTTAAGCATCTGTCTCTGATCACAGTGTGAGTCCACCAATCTTGTAATAGACTCCACAAGTGTTTTCCTTGGGTTAAAAAACTCATCAAAATTAATACTAAATTGAAAATGGGAAAGTTCATAAAAGGCAGCTGTTGTGTAAGTAAAACATGAATGTATCCTGGCAAATAATAAGTTCTAAAGTTTCTCGATTTTCCAAACTACTAAAGAATAAAAAGGGGGCGAGCCGGACACCCCTCCCATTCCCACCTGTCAAATACAACTAATCTAACGTACAGAGTGATATAAACTCGCCTTGTTTGTATTACGAACAAAGCCACCAAACTGAAATAAGCATAGCAATGGAGAAAAGAGCTACAGACTTGAATGGAATCCTAGTGAGTAGGATACAGAGTTCAGTAGCAATGGGTCTGGATGCGGACCCAGGACAACTGTGTACAAGGCACATGCCACGACAGCTACGTAGTCTTCAGCCTTGCCAATCCAAGCGTGGTGTGTGCACCTGCAGCACTGGTTTCAGCTGGGAGTTTGTGAGGAGTGCAGGCTCTCAGGCCCCTCCCCAGTCCTACTAAATCAGACTGCAGTTTAACAGGATCCTCAGGTGATTGGTATGGACCTTAAATCTTGGGAGGCTTTGCTCTAAATCATAGCATTTATGAATTCATAAGTCATAGCTCAGATGAATTCATTGTAAGGTCACTTTAGAGTTTATTATCCAGATTAGGACATTTTTGAGAGTGAAAAGGAAGTATTGAAATAATTATAATTATAGGGGCACCTGGGTGGCTCAGTCAGTTGAGCATCCGGCTCTAGATTTTGGTTCAGATCATGATCCCAGGTCATGGGATTGAGCCCTGCATCGGGCTCCACACTGAGTGTGGAGTTTGCTTGAGACTCTCTCTCTTTCTCTCTCTCTCCCTCTGCCTCTCTCCCCCACTCACTTGAGCACTCTTTCTCAATAAATTTTAAAAAATTGAAAAAAGAAATAATTATAACTGTATATATTTAAAACATTTGGTTAAGACAAATTAATTTTTATATAAATGGATCTATATAATAGTTACAGTCATGAACCATTTTTATTTTATTTCTTAAGTATTTTTTTTGAGAGAAAGAGTGTGAGTGGGGGAGGGGTAGAGAGGGAGAGAGAATCTCAAGCAGGCTCGGTGTGGTCAGCGCGGAGCCTGATGTGGGGCTCAATCTCCCCAACTGTAAGATCATGATCTGAGCTGAAATCGAGAGTCAGATGCTTAACCAACTGAGACACCCAGGCTCCCCAATCATAAATCATCTTTAAAAGTAAAATTCTTTTAAAAAATAGAAACAAATGTATATTAGAGAAAAATTCTTTGTATGGAGCTGAATATTAAAATATAACTTCTGGATTAGAGTATGACCCTATGCTTATTCTAAACTCAGGTTTACTTTAAAATATACGTAGTACACATGTAAGTATAGAAATGTGTGTTTACACTGGTAACTATAGATACATGTGTCCTAGCTCCATCTGCTGAGATGGTCTAGACACAGTGATACCGAGTCACAACAAATATACCTAGCGTCAAGATCTTGACTTCTCAACACCATTCTCCAATAAGAGAAATGAGGGTCCTTTGAAGAGATTAACTCTAGGGCTGGGTCAAGGAAAATATGAGTTCCATAGAAATAGGTTGTGAAATTAGGCATTCTGAAGCATGTAGTATCTCATAGTGCCAGACTATAAGGAAATGGCTTAAAAAAAAAAAAAAGTTGCACCTACCTTTAAGAGTTGCCCATAGCACCATAGCAAAAGCTAGAACGATGTGAACAATGAAACAGTGGTAGTGCAATCATCCTTCCATTATCCAATGGATAATGTGTCAGAATTATCCAATGGAAGGGTTATCCAAGATCCCCAGTGGATGTCCGAAACCAAAGATAGTACCAAATCCTATTTTTGGTATGTTTTTTCCTATACATACACACCTGTGATAAAGTTTAATTTATAAATGAGGCACAGTAAGAGATTAACAACAACAACAACAATAAAATAGAACAATTATAACAATACACTATAACAAAAAGTATGGGAATTTGGTTTTTCTCTCAAAATATCCAATTGTTCTGTACTCACCTTTCTTCTTGTGACGATGTGAGATGATAAAATGCCTGCATGATGAGGTGAAGTGACGTGAATGACGTAGGCACCGTGACAGAGCGTTAGGCTACTATTGTTGACCTTCTGACCTTATGTCAGAAGGAGAATCATCTGTTTCCAGACCCTGGTTGACTGCGGGTAACTGAAATCACAGAAGGTAAAACCGCGGATAAAGGCACACTACAGGTTATATGACAGAGAACAAAGTAAATAGCCCTAAGTCTGTACTGATATAAATAAATGATTGGATAAATATATACGTGGAGAAGAAGGGGTGGGCTTTCCTCTAAGAACTTCAGTAATCGATATAGAAAGAATGAGAGAAATAAAGATCTATGCCACAGTAACAGCTGCAGCAGGCAAGACCACTCTGAAAGCTAAAATCAGTGGGTGAAGCTTTTTAGAGAAACAGGATGTACACATTGCCTCCAAGTATCTCCCCACAGATGTGCATTAACTATATAGTGATTTTAATGTAGGTCCACAAATGTTTTGATACTTCTCCCTTCAGGAAGTAGAGCTTAATTCCCTATCCCTGGAATGGTGACCAGCTTTAGTGATTCACCTCTAATGAATGGAGAGTGGAAAGGAGAAAAAAAAAAAAAAGGTAATTTTACAGTGGAGAACCTGGCATATACAACTCAGTCAAGTGGTCAAGGTTAACATCACCAGTGATAATTGGGTTGATATCAGATGTCTCCTGATAAGATGTAGTGAGAAACATTTTGCATTTCTGCTATTCTTCCAAATCTGTAACACCAGGGAAAAAATCATAAAAAAAAACCCAGGCAAACTCAGATTGAGGAATCCAACAAAGTATCTGACTAATAGTCTTCAAAAATATCAAGGTCATAGAAAAAAGTATCTAATATGTAGAGTATAATCTCAGAAAGAAATTGTTAATGAGATACTTTCATTTATTTAAAAAAATTTTTTTTAAGTTTATCTTTGAGAGAGACAGAGTGCGAGTGGGGGAGGGGCAGAGAGAGAGGGAGACACAGAATCCAAAGCAGGCCCCAGACTCTGAGCTATCAGCACAGAACGCACTGTGGGGCTCAAACTCACGAACTGCAAGACCATGACCTGAGCTGAAGTCAGACGCCCAACTGACTGAGCCACCCAGGCGCCCCTACTTTCATCTATTTTTGATCAAAATATGCAAATATTTTGGCTCATATATCCACAGAAGGACTATTTTTTGTTTCAATTTAACTGCCTTCTTTTGACAAATATATTTTTAAGAAAAATTATCATATAATCTATCTCTTGTTTTTTGAATATGAATGGAAGATCATCAACCTTATTTGATTACCTTGCAAGAGAAAATAAAAATTTATCCAATTGCAAATAGAAGCTCCAACAGAAAAGCATTCCCCAAAGTTGGGATATTACAAAATGCAGTTATAGCATTTAAAGAGTAAATCTTGGACAGTTTTAACTCTTAATGTTTAACAGATTTAGATTCTCAATTCTGTATGATAAATTTCATGTATTTTTATTAGCTTCTATGAAAACATTTGAGACTCCATTCATTGAATATATTGAATAAAGAGTTCCAAATTGTTTTGATTTAAATACAAATAAAATTCAAAGGAATTGGTAAAAAAAAAAAAGTCATTACCGTTATCTAACATATATGTGGGTATACAAAGAATTTCTTCAAATTAGTAATTCAAACATTTCTAAAATCTGCTGAGGGGAAGCGGAGAGAAATGGAGTACGGCCATGCAATGACTATTTTGCATTCAACATAAGCTTTATCACAAAAATTTTGTTCAGTTATTCAACTATTGGTATATACAGATATATACATAAGCTTTCAAATTAAATTAAATTATCAATTACATTTAATTTACATTAAAATTATACATATATTTTTAAATTTCCCCAACTATGACTTCTATTTCAACTGATAGAATGTTGTAGCTTATTTTCTTTTTTTTTTTTTTTAATTTTTTTTTTTTAACGTTTATTTATTTTTGAGACAGAGAGAGACAGAGCATGAATGGGGGAGGGGCAGAGAGAGAGGGAGACACAGAATGGGAAGCAGACTCCAGGCTCTGAGCCGTCAGCCCAGAGCCCGACGCGGGGCTCGAACTCACATACCGTGAGATCGTGACCTGAGCTGAAGTCGGATGCTTAACCGACTGAGCCACCCAGGCGCCCCTGTAGCTTATTTGCAAAAGTTCTAAATTATATGTGCACTGTACCAATCTCCATAATGAACTTAATATGGATCAACATTTGATTGAAACATAAAGCCAAGCCAGGGTAATACATATATACCCTCCACGACTGCACACACTGAATCATCATCTTCAGGCCCAATGAGTTAAATAATGACTAAATTTGAAGTCAATCCTAAGGATTCTTTCTTTTTTAAGTTTATTCATTTGTTTTGAGAGAGAGACAGGGTGCACTAGGGGAAGGGCAGAGAGATAGGGGGAGAGAGAATCCTAAGCAGGGTCCATGCTGTCAACAGAGAGCCCAACGTGGGGCTCAAACTCACGAACCATGAGATCATGACCTGAGCCAAAATCAAGAGTTGGGCACTGAAACTACTGAGCCATCCAGGTTCCCATTGCTAAACATTCTTGAGCAGACTTATGTGATTTGATTTTGCATGGTTTACTATAACTTGACAGCTTCCTTGGTGAAAGGTAGGTGTCAAAGAATCATTTGAGGAATTACAGCTTCATTATCTAGCTTTCCTGAAAGGTGCAAACTTAAGTTCTTAGTTTTTTACATCATATATTTTGTTTTAAGCATTTTGCTGTGAAAATGACGTATTGCTACATGAAATGATGTTACCAAACAACAAAATAGATAGCAACTACGTATTTATACCCTATACGACTATATACTGAGTGATAAAACCAGAGTAAATAGAGCACTCAGACTATTGTCTACCTGTAACTTTGACAAGGTATTTTTCAGCATATTCTGTACTGGAACTAGTAATTCCTCACGTTCTTCACAGCTCTCCTCACCTAGTGGGGCTCTGTGCATCTTGGAGGTCAGAGCACAATTATACCCAACAGTATGCAGGGGTAGTGTTTCCAAATCTTCTCCCACAGGCACTGAAACACAGAAGTATTAAGTTGTTCCCAGATGCTTCTGTCCAAAGGTGCTTTATCATAGAGTACCTTACATGTTGTCCTTGAAAAGGTGTTAGTTACATTGCCTCTGGAAGGGGTCATTGCAAAAGGCAGGTTATCTCTGATTGTCTTTCAGCTTTAACAACGGGTTAAAGAGAAAACTTTTCACTGTACATGCACCTTACCCACACTAGTAGTGGAACCAGTGTTAGAAGCCAGAAATGCAAATGAAATCTGTGGAATCCATCCCAGCTTATTTGGATGTAACTCTTGATAATAAAACTTACTATGAAAAACCTAAGATAAATTCCAAGCCAGGCCAGAAAATGTCCCAGGCAGAATGGGACATATGATTATCCCGACTCAGGCAACTCCAGTGCCAGTGGACAATAAAATGGTGTCAGGCAGACCTGCAACATGATTGTAAGGGGTTTGGCTCGAGGTAGAGGGAGTGAGATCTGGGGCCTCGGGGAAAAGGGTAGCAAAGGCTTTAAGACAGACGACTGGGCTCAAGACTTGGCTCTACTGCCTCTATCGTTTGGAGAACTCACTCAACTGCTCTAAGCCTTGGTTTGTTCCTTGGTAAAATAGTAATTGCAGTACTGATGTGGCAGGGATAACACGGCTCAACGCTACGTAGGTGTAATATCACATTCTTCTGCTCGCTACATTAAATTGAATCTGCTCCAAGCCTCCATTGACAAGACTGACCGGGAATTTAATCTGAGCATTATGGGAACTCCCTCCAACTTCCAGGATGAGGAAATTGATGGATTATTATGCAATCCATTACATGTGAGAAGGACCCTTTAATTTCTGTTTCAGACTTTAACTCAGAGCACATGTTGATGCTTCTCCTCTGAGTCCCTACACAAATTGAAAAAGACACATCTGTTGCTTTTGTGCCAGGAAAGAAGGAATACTTGAAGGAGCTAAATCATCAAATCAGCTAGAGGGAATGAAAAGCTGAAGTGGAAGGAATGGCATTGATTAAAATCAGGGACAATTCACCCATTATAGTGGGAGGAAGGATTCTGAGGGTGCACCCAGGTGTATCTGGGAGGATCTTGATATGAACACCTTCCTATTAATTCCTTTGTCTTGAATTTCCCGCTCTCCTCTTCAGCTATTTTCTTACAATTTCTATGCTAATCTCCTTCCTTCTTTCTTCATCTGAATCATCTCCTCTTTCTAAACTAGCCATGATATCAAGTATACATTCTTTTATGTATTATAAAGTTTATGTCCCTGTTACTAATTTTAAAAGATGATTTCATCATTGCATATTTTTTTCATAGACATAACAACATTGTATTTTATTTACGTGATTGTTTTCCTGAGGGTCATTGAATCCTGATAGGAAAAGAAAAGTTCTGCACTTAGTGAATTTCAAACATTTACATCATCTGCAATCAAGTTATGTCATATGTAGGAAGTGGGATTAATGATCAAAGAAGAGTTGTGAAGCAAAAAGTGCTGACATTCTTCTTGAATATAAAGATAAAAATCATTTGAAATTAATATATTACCTGCAAAATGGGGCTGCTAGGTTCTTGAAAAGTTTATTTTCTTTCAGTCCTGTTTATTCTTTTAATATACTGAGCAAACTCTTTTTTCTAGATAGTGCCAAAGTAAACTTTTACCCAGCCCACCTCTGCTTTTTATGGTTCTCTGAATTAAGATTTACTAAGTTCCAGACAGATATACTGCTTGGTGCAGGGTTGTTATCAGATACCATTCTGCTTCATGATTGGGCCCACAGTCATCAGCTGAGACGTGACAGTTTAGATGCTGTATCCTTTATGGCTATCATCCATGTTTGTTAATAACACTCATGTCTCCATCAAGTTCCAAGAGACTTACTAGTTTCAGGGTAACAATTTCTGCTGTGCTGCTACACATTTGTAGAGTTTGGCTGGGCGCCATAACAAAATAAACTTCTGTTGTTTCGAGTCACCAAGCTTGCGGTAATTTGTTACAGTAGTCATGAGAAAACAATATGCTCCTTTTTCTCTACCTCCAGAGATTGTTTGGGCTAGACTTAAATATATCAGAGCAAGAAAAAGTAGCTGGAATTTTAGCTAACAGGCCCTAGTATTTTTCCTTCTGGTTTAGTGGAGAAAGGAACTTGATGTGGAGAGGTAATCTGAGAACAAGGCTCAGGTCTCTGGATCTCACCCATTAGCTTTGTGACTTCGGGCACTTAAAGTCTCTGCCCTTAATTCTGCCTGGAAACGAGAGGGCTCCATCGTATTAAAAGATTTTCAAATATTGTTCACAGATTCCATAATGACTTAATTTTTAGTTTTAATTTCAATACTAAAACACGTGTTGAATTATTTTTAAATTGTAGGTTTTAAACACCAAAATGTGTCACATACGTGATAGCAACTTTGAAGACCAATTGAGTATTCAATTCTGCTACCAGCTTAATTTATTTTGGTGTCGACTGCAGAATACTTGCTGCCATTCCCTCTTTATTTATTATCTATTTATTAAAATTTTAAAATGTTTGTTTATTTTTGAGAGAGACAGAGAGAATGAGTGGAGGAAAGATAGGGAGAAAGACACAGAATCTGAAGCAGACCCCAGGGTCTGAGCTGTCAGCACAGAGCCCGATGTGGGGCTCGCACCCATGGACTGAGAGATCATGACCTGAGCTGACGTCGGACACTTAACTGACTGAGCTACCCAGGCGCTCCTTTTCCCTCTATATTTAATTCAGTGATTTTCATTCGTGGTCAGTGGAGGATAATATAAAATACCCTCGGGTTGCTTTGCCAAAAAACCCTAGAAACCCATGGCCATCTTAAGATATTCTGATGTAGTAGATGTTAGTGTTCTGTAGAGGATTTAAATCCCACGGACAATCTGAAGAACCAGTATAAACTCTCATTCTTTTTTACGACCCTTCCCCAGACCATTTGACTGGTGCTAATATTCTGACTCAATGTTGTCTCGTTGAACATGGAGTGTTGCAAGCAGGGTTGAAGACCTTGGGCTTTCTCTTCGATTTGGTCTCCAAGATCGGTTATAATGTAAGCTGTACCCAGACTTGTCCTTCTTCATTCACTCCGTGTGGGCTCACAGTAGTCCCCATTTGGACCATTGCTATGGCCTTCTAGAAAATACCCCTCTAGCATTTAGGCCTCCCGCTTCACCCTGTCACTGTTCCTATACACAATTACTCTACGTAAGAGGCAAGGTGCAAGAAAACCCATAAACCTCAGCCTGGCACTCAAGGTCTTGGGAGACCAGATCTCTATACCCTTGTTTACTTCTACTTTGCAGTCTGACCCTTCTTCTTTTGGAAAGTTTTTTACTCACCCTTCATCATCACATGCGACTTCCATGCTATTTACAGTGATCTCCACATGGAGAAATACTGTTTTGTTCCTCTATACTCTCCAGGGTTTCGCTGTGGTCTGAACATCACTATTTCAGCCTCTGCTATCAATTTCCTTCTGTGAATGGCAACTGGAACAATATCAGAAATATTCTTCTGGATACAGCAAAATATTTCAGGGCTACCAGAAGGACAGGTGGCATTCCTCATCATTGTGCCCACCTTTCTAGACCTTACCCTATCCTCACGATCTTTCCCAGTGCTTTTGTCCCATATTGATTTCCTTTTCTTTTTATCTTTCTACTCAGTCTCACTCGTCCTTTTTACCTCATCCTAACTGACCCTTTAGTGTGTCCCAACATTGCCACATATCAGAGCCACCTGGACAGATGTTTAAAAATAGAGATTCCCAGATAAGAAGTTTTCTTTAATTGATCTCATGTAAAGCTCAATGGACCAAGAACACATATTCATTGGCATTTAAAAAATGTTCCCTATGTGATTCTAATGAAAGAACAGGGTTGAGAAACTCTATACTGAGTCAGAGTATAAATTCCTCCAGAGAAGCAATCATGGATTATACCTCTGCCTTCGTCCCCCAAATAGTGGGTACAATCCCAGGTGGTCAATAAAGATATGCTGACTTCTTCCTCCTCCCTCCCTCCCTTCCTTCCTGTCTTTCTCTCTTTCTGTTTTTCTTTTTGTCTGTCTCCCTCTCTCCCTCCCTTCGTTCCTTCGTTCCTTCGTTCCTTCCTGCCTAGAGAAGAGGAAAAAGAAGAGACCGGGGAGACAAGTCCTGTTGTGACTACCCAGTCTTGCCAGTTCCCACCTGAGAAATGCATGGGTCCTTATGAACATGCCTGTGGGTCCCCAAGGTTCTGATGCTTCACGAGATTCCTGAAAAACTCTATTAAGCGGATCAGTTCTGTTTACCTCTCTGCTTTGTCACGGACTGAAATGGAAAACATCAGTTAAGGTCAAGATTCTACATTTAAAAATAGTTATCCTAGACAACAATCGGAGGAATGGTTCTGGACAGCACAGTTTTTATGTTTCGTCACAGTATTTATAGGCTGTGTTCAGGCTGGCACCTTAAGTTCATTATGTTACCAAATCCGATATGGACAAATAATAGTGCATCACAGCCTGCCTGCGAATAGTGCATCTTAACTACAGGTGAGGTAACTGATCTGGATGTTTCTAAAACTGCAGTAGACTGCGGTTTGTCTTGATTGGCAATAGGTGCCCATCTTGCCTGCTGAGTCACACCTCAACACCTCTGGATACCCCATGAGGTCCTTCATGATCTGACTCACGTCACCTGTTCTCCCCTCCCCGTCAGTATGCAAACCCTTGGAAAGTACAAGTGAGATGTGTGAAATCTAGGGTCTTGTGCAAATTGCATGAAATTTGTATGTCTTTACTCATCAGAATCGCTTGACTATACCACTTCATGGCTCCTTGACAGGCAAAACCTCTCTCTCTCTCTCTCTCTGGTAAACTTCATTTAAAAGTTGGGTGCTTTTCATCAACGTTTGTTACAGTTCTTGTGCATAGGCTTTGCAAGTCTTTTATGAAATTGTTTTCTTTCTGTGCTACAGTGGTGGGGGGAGAGATGTTATATGTGTTATATTAATTAGGAACATATAATGGACAATCTATTCCTTTACTGATTTGTCACCATATATATATATATATACACGTATACATATATACATATGTGTATATATATACGTGTATATATATATATATATACACGTATATATATATAAAATATTCAGCATTCAGCTATTCAGTGCTATTTTGAACCTGTTCTCACCACAAAGAATAGATATATAGACTTTCCTTTGTATTTTAAAGAAAAAAAGTCTGCCAAACTTCTCCAACAATCTGGAATTTTATTCCATCCATATACATGCATAGTAACAATATTTGTTGAGAAATCATTTCTATCAGAAGTAGAACATTATCTTTGTGATCACCAGGTGCAGTATTGCTACTCTTATATTTAAATAGATCTTATATATGAATTAAATTCATACTTGCAGCATTGAGTTTAGGGTTTCGATTTAGACTGTGCCTTTCAAAAGATAAAACTGATTAACACTACCTCATTACTTACAATACTGCTTCCAGTAATTTTGTTCATTCTTTATAAAGTATTGCATTTAACAGCAAAGGTTTAAAAATTGAGACAGAGCTGCATCAGCGAAAGAAAATACAAGTACTATACAAGAAAAAAATGGCCATCTTCATTTAACATACATGTTTAAGATTAAGAAAATGGACAGAAACATACAGCTACATACAAATGCAAAGCCTAGTGACTAAGAGACTGTATCTGCTAAAATATAAAGTGCAAACAGAGCCTGATTATCCAAGAATTGAAATCTTAAGGCGAACTTATAGCATGTGTATTTAGAACATCGTTGCAAGTTATATTTTAGCATATACATATATCTGCAACAGCATATAAGAAGAAATCAAGATCCACAAGTGCTTTTGAAGCTATTTCTAAAATGCTTTTCGGTATTGTTCGTGACTATTTTCTTTAAAAGCTACTATACTGTGCAAACCATATGTGCTACACAATAACTATACAGTAACATTACAAATGACTTTAATATAAAGTTTTTAAATAAAAAATAACATAACCACAGCTATGAATACTGCTGGTAAAATAAATTAATTTTTTTTTTTGAAAATGGCACCAATAATACACTTTACTAATGGACTGTAATGAAATTACACCTTAAGTCTTCAACTCAGCCTTAATGAATTATCTCCTGATTGCCCAGATGTAATTCAAACAGCTTTTGTGTTTTGTTTTTTGTTTTGTTTTGTTTTTGTTTTCTGGACTGGGTAGAACCACATACTAAACACTGGTACCAAAGGTGACTGGTGTTTATTTACGAAGTTATTTCATTTGACATGTTCCGCCGCATGTGACGAGCAATAAAACTTCTTGTGAGTTATAAAGTTTGAGAGGTTGTTGAACTGAATATCACACAGGCGGCAATATTTCCCGCTGGTGGGAGCCTGGGCGGAGCCATTCACACCTTTTGCTATACTAGACAACTGTTCCTCCGCGGAAGGAATCCCTGGGGAGACATTCTCATTTGTGGCTAACGGGTTCTCAGAGATCCAAGAGGGAGATTTGTGGCCGTCTTCATGCTGAGGGTTCTGGGAAATGTTCTCTTGCTGTGGGTTGGCGGCAGGTCTCTCGTCTTGCTTCAGTCCACCATTGACTATTACCATGCCTCTGTTTTTGGGTAACAGCGGCAGGGGATCTTTCTTCGGCGGGGCGCACCCGTTGGAGGAGGCCTGGCCTTTAGGGGATTCATTTTCGGCATTTGTGCTCGGCTCCACGTCAGTGTTGTGGATGACAAGAGAACCAGAAATATAATCACTTGGCTTTATTCCATAATATGGAGAAAGCTGGTCAGCCCCTTTTGCCTTCTTTATTGCCCCGGGGTAAAGGCATTGGGGAAGAAACAAATGTTTGTTTTCTTCCTTTGTAGCAATGAGCTGAGCCGCTTCACTAAAGACTTTCAGGCCTTGCAGGGTTGCTAAGTGGGATGAAAACAAGTTTCCATTAGGGGAAGGCTGCTTCAGATTTCCGTTTTTCTCACATTTTATTATGCTTCTTTCATAGCTGACATCGGGGCTGTTTCTCTCGCTCTCTGGATTCGGAAATACTTTGCTGTCGAGTTGGCCCAGGTCGTTACGCTGATGTGCTGTGACTGGGCAGAAATTCTGCTTGTGGGCCAGGTAGTTCTCCACTTTATTGAAGCTGATCTTGCACACAGTGCACTCGTGGTAGTCCAGCAGCCTTTTGGGAGACGTGGTCGTCCGCTCAGACTGGGATAAACACTTTTTGCTGAGATCTATGGGCACGTCCATCTCGAGGCAGGAAACGCTGGAATGGGTAGGGTCACATTTGGAGACTGGAACACACTTGTTGATCGTCAGAGAAGTTTCCAAGTGCTTTGAGACAATTCCTGGAAAGATATCACATCTCGGGTGGTAGCACTCTCCTAGCCCTTCTGTGGGTTCTTGAGTGGAGGTACAGGGATTGCTGAGGTTGGCTACGTCAAGAAATCGCTGTTGGACCAGGGGAGGCCTCTGCTCCTGCTCAGGTAGGCACATCTCATACATCTTCCTTCGCTTGCGTGTGCGCATGGTTCTCTGCATGGCAGGCACTTTGTTGGAAGCGGACCTCTTCAGTGGAGGGTCGTGGCGTGTGGCACAGTAATACTGTTTGTGGACCATGTATGTTTCATGCCGGCTGAAGGTAATGTTGCAAGCTTCGCAGGTAGTCTTATTTGGGTCACTTTCCCCATCCACTAAGGGGACACTGGGATTTTTCACATCAACAGGTTTTCCATTAATTTTATCATCACTGCTGTTAGAGGTGGAGAGCTTCTTAGCTTGAGCGGCAAAGTCCTTGTCATGGCCCTTCCCATTTGGCCCAATTAAATCTAAAACAGTGGAAGAATTGAGGCAGGATGTTTGAAGAAGTGGGTTCTCAGGATCAGCAGAATGAGCAGCTGGGTTGAGAAGGTTTATGGAGGTTTGACCAGTGTTGGGGCTCACGGCCTCAGGCATCTTTTCTGAAACGCCAGGGAACTCTGGGGACTTGGCCATCTGCTGCCATCGGCTGCTGCAGTAATGTTTTTTGTGCACTAGATAATTATCCAAATTATTGAATGTTATGTTACACTCAAAACAAGTGGCCCCCTTGGGCATCAAAGGGCTGTAAATCACGGGAGGGTAGCTACTGCTTCCGTGCCTCAGTCGCCGATGTACCAGTTCAGACATCTTGGCTAAGATCTCTGAAGCTTGAGGGACCATTGTGATATCTTGGGGGAAAGCAAACTGAGACAGAAAAGGGCCCACAGGGAAAGAAGGCCCAACGTTAGGCTGAACCGGAGATGAGGCGAGTCTTGGACTGGAGGGCTCAGACTTGATTTTTGTGTAAGAAAAGCTTTGTTTATTTGCCGTAGGCTGTACCTCTGGTCTCTGGTTAGTGAGAAAGAGCTGAGTCTTTTTCTCACACTTGTCCAGCTCTGTGTCAGAGCTCGCGTCTTTAGTCTGCATCGCCTTTTGGCTCTGCGGGAGTTCGCTTCTGGTCAACAAGTCTGTGGCTGGCTGTAAGCTGTCTTCGGTTCCACTTGGAGAGTGCTCCATATCACCTTCTCTGGGAAGTTTGCCTCCAGGGACATGGAGCTCCTGGTGCTGCAATAACTCCCTCTGAGTCTGGAAGCCGAAGTGGCAGTGATTGCATCGGAAGGCAGCTTGAGTGAGATGGGAGAACAGGTGTTGGTGAAAGCCGATCACGGAATCAGCGGTGTAGCTACAGACGGTGCATTTTAGACTAGCACCAGGGGGGAGGAATTCTTCCATTTTCACTCCTGGAGAGACATACAAAATAACAACACTGAGAACCATGTGCATTGGTTTTCTAATGATATGAACCTTTACATTGCAGGAACGAATTGAAATCTTTCAGAATCTCATTTGCGATACTGTTATTATTATTTTTTTTTTCTCGCGACGTCTTTTGTCAGGTTGGTCATCAGAGTAATAACACCTCATGGTTTCCAGAGCACAGCCAAGTCTATTATCATATCCTGTGGGACAGCTTTCATTGTCTGCATTGTACAGGTCAGGGAACAAATTCAAGGAAGTCAAGGGAATTGATTATGGTACTAAAGCTATTCAATGATGGAGCCATGCCCAAGCCTGAGCATGGTTTCTCTATGTAATTTCTAATCCAATAACCTTCTCATTACAACACTAGGCTCTGCACTAGGAAGAAGCAGGTAGACATCAGAGTTGATATCGATAAACTAGGTGAAAATCAAATAACTCCCAGTGCACCAGGTTAGGTATTTATTCAGAAGAATCCAAGTAGGAACCATTTTGCAAAGTAATCAATAGCCTCCTAATTTATCTTTGGTACAACTCTAGATTTTTAGGCATGGATTTTGCTGAACATGGTTTATCTCTATCCAGGGCTGATATTCAGCTGGTAGACACCAGTACCTTAATAAAGTCATTTAGGACTGACATCCGTGTTGACCAATCACCACCTGTTTCTAGTCAGTTATAAAATATTTTGAATATCACCAACGATTGGTGAGTAAGCCTTACTGTGATATTGTGATTTATAAGGTCATGTGTGTTTGGTCATTCATATATATTAGGTCTTTGACCAGGCTTCCTGGCTCACAGCTCCTTAAATCCTTGGAATTTTCCTGTGATGAGAGGAATAAAGGTATTTTTGTTATGTTAATGTAGTGACTTTTGGAAAACCCTAGGTTAACTAGGGGTGAGGCTGGTTGCCAGGGGAACCAACCTTGCAATCGGTGGGTTTGAACTTTTAGTTCCTCCTCTCCAGAGGGGAAGGAGGGGAGGGGAGGGGGCTGGAGATTGAGTTCAAGTGCCAGCAGTCAACGATTTCATCAGTCATGCCTAGGTAATGAAGCCTCCATAAAAACCCGAAAGGACTGGTTTCAGAGAGCTTCCCAGTTGGTTTGAGGAGAATGACAGGCTGGGAGATGGTACGGAAGCTCCTCACCTTTTCTGCAAACCTTGCTCTAGGCATCTCTTACATCTTACTGTTCCTAAGTCTTTACCTCTTATAATAAACTAGTAATCGTGTGAGTAAATGGATTCCCTGAGTTCTGTGAGCCAATCTAGCAAATTAATTGAACCCAAAGAGGGATCTTAGCAACCTCTGATTTATAGCCAGTTGGTCGAAACACAGGTAACAACCTGGGCTTTCAACTGGCATCTGAAGTTGGGGCAGGGGGCTGACCCCCCCTAGTCTGTAGAATCTGACTCTGCTCCAGGTGATAGTGTCAGATTTGAGTTAAATCATAGGACATGCCTTTGGTATCTGGAGAATTGTTTGGTGGTTATGAGGAAAACGCACCCCCCCCCCCCCCCATGTATTGAATTCAGATCTGGACACTTTTTCCTCACTAAGGTCAACTCTAGTTCCCATTTGTTGGCATACAGCCAAGTCAGGCATGGCTCGTGCCCTCTGCACTTTAGACTAAAATGAGAATTGCCTTTTCTATTTATTGGCTGAAAATATGGTAGAAGAAACCCAGTCATATAGCAATAAAAGAGGACTTCTTACTCCTGTCTCCTTTTCTCCTTAACTGACCCAATACTCATTTTTCTATTTAGCTGAAAGATCCCTCTATCTCTATTTTTGTTTTGTGAATGACTGACTATTCACCATCTGAGACAACTGACCTGTTTCTGCTTCCTCTGCTTTATCACCTACATAAAGGTAGCTCATTTGTAGGAAGGGGAAGAGAATGACTAGAAAGGAAATTGCCTATTTTTATAGGTTCAAAGACAAAAGCTTGCACTGTACGACAGCATTGGAGCTAGGTTTTTTTTTTTTTTTTTTTAAACTCAGCACCTATTTCAGTTTAATTATTCAACTCAAGCAAAAACGGTCAAGTCACCCAGAAGTACCTTATAAGTTTTATATTACAAAAGCTCAAGAACTCTGAAGGCTAAACCTTGGTTTGTCCTATTCAAAAATACTCCTAGAACTATCTAAAGTTAACATAATCCTGTACATTAGATTAACTTAATTTTAAAAAAAAAATACAGAATTAGAATACTCTGTGATGATGCCACCAATAATTGGGCATATAACTCCAAAAGAAAATGGGAATAGTTGCAACCTTTCTGTTAAGAGGGAGCTAAAACAAAACAAAAGAAAACAAAACAAACCTATTTGTTTTTTAGCTTAATTTTTCTTCAGGATTTTAAAAACATAGTGCCGAAAGTGGTTTTATGTCATAAAAATCGACGAAACTGTTACGCAACCTCTAGAAGTCAAGAGCATTTTATGGATTCGTGTTTAAAAGTTAATTTCTCTCAAGTGTGACTGTCATTGGATCAAAATAACAGTGTTACTTCAATTCAGCAAATACTTATTTGTATGTACCTGCTATGTATTTCCTACCATGTGGGAAACAGTATGGTCAGTTTCCAAAGATCACTTGACACTTAAATCAATGAATATTAATGACAATACACAAAGGGTATTGAGACTATTTCGCAAATGATGCTGTTAACAAAATCTGGCCTGCAATCTGAGTACACTAATTGTTAGGAAAGAATTCAGACCCAAATCCTTTGAGCAGAATATACCGATGATAAGTGACATAAGAGAACAATCAGCTGGTCTGTCAAGTTTGATTTTGATTTCACAGGCACAGTTAGGTGTAGAATTCTATATGTTTGCATATATGAATGCACGTATATATGCAGAGAAGGATAAAGTCTTCTGGAGCGAAAGAAGAAACAAGGGAAGCACGTACCGCTGTGTGAATTCAGGTGCATTTCTAGGGCTCGGGCATTTGAAAAGCTCTTGGTGCACTGTGGGAAGGGGCACAGGCTGGAAACCTGAGGAGCACTGTCTTCATTTTCTTCTGATACTGGGGCGGCTTCTCTTTGCCTCCCACTGCAATAGTACATCAAATGGGCTTGCAGATTCCGCTCACTCCGATACCAGATGCCACAAGACTTGCAAGGAAATATATCCTCTGCAGGTGAAAACACAGGGACACATTAGCTGCTGCCCATTTGGAACCAACCACGGGTAAAGCGGCATTTAGTTCCATTTTTCCCAGAGACCGCTCTCAGGTTCTGAATTAGGCAATGAGACAGTGATGAGTGCAGTCCTGGGTGCTGTTCCACAGTGCAGGACTAAGCTTTTAAAGAAATGTTACGCCCAGTGCAATTTACCTTCCCACAGACTCTTCGGAAAGTGGTACCATGGGAGACTCCCACGTTAAAAGCACAGGAGATTCATTTTAAATTGCTCATAATGTATTTATGGTTTAGAAAAATATGCATGTATAAAGAGCAATGTGAATGGGCTTATCTGACTAAAAGGCAAGGATCTAATAGCTGAACTAAAGTTAGCCTGATGCCAACTACTGACAGCATTTGTTCATTTAATAAATTAATTATAGAAAGCCGACTATATGCTGGGCTCTATGCTGAGTTGGGTGTAAAGCAAAACGAAACACCAAAAAGCCGTCATTAAGGATCTTACACTCTTCTGGGATGGTCGGATAATTATATTAGGCTGTAATGACCATTCTGCCGGAGGCATCTGAGGAGTGCTTTGGGTGAGGGACACTAGGTGGGTGAGGAAGGACAAGGTCAGAGAAGGATTCAGAGGGAAGATAATTAAAAAATAACCTTCAACCATTGGAGCCTCACAATAGTATAAGGTGCTCCTGGTGTCCTTGGTAACCAAACTCCTTTTGCCACAAATTCAGTTTGGGTCTATGTTATTTCAGGTTCCTCACTACCAGAATCCACGTAAAGATCCAGTAAGAGAAAATAACTACATTTACATAAAGGAGATCCAAAAATATTACCTGGGGTTGGGTGTACTGGATTCACTGTGTGGACGTAGGGTAATTCCAGATACACCTGAGAATTTCTTTCAAGGATACCGGGACAGTAAGAATGTAATTATTGTTGAATATGTATTTATTTTATATTTATTAAAAAAATTTTTTTTAATGTTTATTTATTTTTGAGAGAGAGCGTGAGAGTCATAGCATGAACAGAGGAGGGGCAGAGAGAGAGGGAGACACAGAATCTGAAGCAGGCTCCAGCCCCCAGAGCCTGACGCGGGGCTCGAACCCATGAACCGTGAGATCATGACCTGAGCTGAAGTCGGAAGCTTAACTGACTAAGCCACCCAGGTGCCCCTATTTATTTATTTTTTAAATATCAAGACATCATTACAATACCTGCATTTCTGCATCATTCAGAGTCTTAGGGATTTTCAGGTTTTCCAAACCTACTAGCTTTGGAATCTATTCTCTTAAGATGTGACTGCTATTCGGATTTTCTCACAGAGCTAGAAGAAAGCAGAGCTGAGTCTAGAACTCGAACCCTGGACTATTGGACCACTGATTTTCTGTTATATAAAGTGTCACTTTGTATTCAAGGAATACAAACTCAGTTCACTAGTCTTTTTGACAAAATAATCACAAAGGCATATTTGCGAGAGCATATTTTTGAATTCTCCACATAAATTATTCTCAGTTTATATGTATTTTTCTTTATTTTTTATGTCTCTTTTTTTGTTGTTGTATTAGCTGATGTCTTGATTTACTGAGGCTATATTTCCTCTTACTATATCTAATCAAACTTTGGTTTCTCATTTTTTCCTTTTCTTTAGTAAATTTTTGTAATGTGTATTTATTTTTGAGAGACAGAGAGAGGGAAAGAGAAAGAGAGAGAGAGTCAGAGTGTGAGCTGGGGAGGGGCAGAGACAGAGGGAGACACAGAATCTGAAACAGGCTCCAGGCTCTGAGCTGTCACCACAGAGCACAACGTGGGGCTTGAATCCACGAACTGTGAGATCATGACCTGAGCTGACATTGGACCCTTAACCAACTGAGCCACCCAGACGCCCCATTATTTTTTTCTTTTTCTAAAAAGTTTTTTCTCTATGGCTCCTAAAGCATAACCATATTATTCTATGAAAGAAGCATCCATGAAAGCTCTTCAATTTCTCATAACTAAGTAGCCTTAAATGTTGTTCAGCTAGTTTAGAAAGTCAGTTTTTGTGTGACATTTGAGAATCCAACCTGAAATGAATGAATAGGAGTATTCTTTTCATACTCTCATGAGAGGCGACCACACACACACACACACACACACACACACACACACACGCACACGCAAAGTTAGAGAAGAGATAAAATGAAATCACAACACTGGAGAAAAAAGTCTGTCCCCGGTCGCCTGTCAGTAGACATTTTTTTTTGTCCCATAAATACCCATCACCACTACAAAGCTATTGTACTGGGCTATTGCACTCAGCACTTACTATTGACAATAGCTGTAGGCAAAATAGAAGCCATGGCAGCTTGCTGAGGAAGCAGCTGAATTGAGTCCAGCAGGCGTGCAGGGTACATCCCTTCTGCAAGAGTCATCTGACTGGCAGCTTGTAGCCTTGAGTCAAAATCCACCACAAAGGCAATTAGCTCTTCACCCTCAGAGATGGCCTTCGTGGTTGTGCACCAAAGCTGACCCCCTATTAAGAAGAGAAAAGAAAGAGAAAGATAGAATTGACGTAGAATGCTCGAGCCCGCCGCACACTAGATTGATGTCAACAGCATCTCTCATGTTTTTCACATCCCTTTCTATGGGGGGTGGAGTGTCCGATGGAGACAATAGCTGTACTCCTCTGCCCTCCTATGTGGAAAACTGTATTCCTTGCATTTCATGAACTGTTCAGTGACTGACAGTAGGACAGGACTAAGAGCCAAGAACAGACATAATCTGTAGAGAGTTTTGTGAACCGTTTGCCTTCTGGGGCTTGCCTTAATCATTAACCGTGCTATTACATGGTCTCACGCTTATGAGGAGGCATGGTGGGGATCCAACCACAGAAATTTATTTCAGGTGAGCCTTTGAAGTCCCTCTTTTTGTACCTTATGGAAGTCAGAAGTTATTTCTTTCTCTCTCCCTCCCTCCCTCTCTCTTCCCAAAATACCTAAATGCCTAAAACTGTAAAAAAAAAAAAAGAGTAAACAAAAGCTCCTAAAATCTAGAAAGTTAAAATGACATTCCAGCTAGTTTTACTCTCCGTATGTCTGCTGCCATTTTTTTTTTTTTTGGCTTAGTGATCTTTACTTATATAATATTCCTTATAATGCGGCTTCTTTATCTCCGTTTACCCTGATTGAACTTCCTGAAAAGGAGATATGCCAAAGATCCTTTTCAAAAGGCTTATTTAAATAAAGATTTGTTTAAATGAAAAGAACCCTTTCTTCAAATACTAAGATATACTCTGGCTCCACACTTCAAATGATCACGTGTGGTGCATTAAAAAGAAAATTAACTATGCAAGTACATCTTCTAATGTATTGCAATGCGATAGTGTATGCTCATTTATTTAACATGTTTAGACAGGCAAAGCACTTATATTTTGTTATCTACACTCTCAGGCCTAGATACGTATCCTCTACAGTTATGCCTGAAATAATGTGGCATACTTGATATGTTATAAAGCTTTTTTTCTCATTGTGTATATATTGCAAAGCTATATATTGTACTCATTAAGCAAGCAAAAATTGTACCCATTCTGATAAGTAATATTGCTCTGTTTATCTTTCAGCATAACTGTGTCTTCAACGGCACTTCATTTTTTCCATCCTTAAATAGATCATAGTTTTTAAACAACTTGTGGTAAAAATCTGCTGGAAAAGATAACAACAGCATACGATATGGCCGAGTTACACAGAAGAAATCGGGACACTTCCAGAGAAACCTTGGACAGTTAATTACACGGGCTGATTACGTTTTAAAGGTTGAGTAAGCAGCACCGTCCACGACAGTAGATGTTTGTGGAAAAATAAAGCCCAGATTACACACCTTGAATTTGTGTGAAAGTCGCAAAAGGAAACACAAATAGACTCAAGGTGAAAAATATACCCAAAGGGCAGAAAACAACTGAACTTTTTTTCACTGACTCTAACGGATCCGAAAGCACCCAAGTTTACCCAAGTTGCAAAACAGAGTCACTTTGGCACTGACTTATTTATTTACCAATAACAGAAGCTAAACCACCTCATTGTGGCAACAGTGGAGCACTGAAAAGGGCTAAGTGGTGGTGTTTCTGCCGGTGCCCATTCTTCCCCCTTGGAAGCTTTCGGCATTCAGCTGCTAAGCCTTTTCTGATGTGCGTACAGATCCAAACTACTTACAGCTATAGACAAGGTAACCATTTGCACCTTATCTTTCCTCTGGGGTGTAGTTTATTAAGTGAGTCTTTGTAGTAGAGAGGTGGGGTGGGCAGAGCAAGTCATGGCAATTCGGGTTTATTTCAAAGCCTGCTCTTTTGGAGTCGCTGGATTTCAGCGATGAACTGAATCACTGAAGTTCAGTGGTGAATTTACGTGATGGGTGATATTTTACCCCTTTTGACAAATTTGCACTTTTGGTAAATCCAGCCATGGGTATCTTTCAAAAAGGAAAGGTTTGGACTCAGGTTTCCAGGAGAAATTGAGATGTTTAGAGAAAGTACCACTCATAACTAATCTCTATCTCAGCAGTGAGCCATGCAGCAGGACGGCTCAGAATACTTGTGCTCAAACTTTGAACCAGAAAGATCCTATAAGTAAATAAAATAAGATTCAGGACTATTAAGTGCAATCAAAAGTAAGCAAAAATGATTTTCTACATTATTAGACAGCCCGGCAATTATAATATTTATGTTTTCTGACATACTGAATGTTTCATATTTCATTTTGTCATTAAAATTTTTTTAGAAATGTTTATTTTTGAGAGAGAGGGAGAGAAAGAGAGAGAGACAGACAGACAGAGCATGAGTGGGGGAGGGGCAGAGAGACAGGGAGACACAGAGTCCAAAGCCGGCTCCAGGCTCTGAGCTGTCAGCATAGAGCCCAATGCGGGGCTGGAACCCACAAACCACGAGATCATGACCTGAGCCGAAGTCGGACACTCAACCAGCTGAGCCACCCAGGTGCCCCTGTCATCTTTATCATTTTACCTCATTTTATGGTTTAGTCGGGGCATACCCTTGAGAAAGGCCGAATCAGACTGAAAATGCACTGTGTAGCCTTGATGAGAAAGTCTCCGTTGTGTTAGGATTTAATCTTTCCCATCATTCATTCATCAGCTATTCATTGAACTCTCTGCTGTGTGCCAGGCTGGGCACCCTGGCACTAAGAATGTACACACATAGGCAGATGAACGAGAATACCACGTGGCGGGTGCCATCCCCTAATGCTAAAGAAAACGTGAGAGTGAATGATGGACACTTCTTGGTGGAGTCAGGCAACTCATCCAGGGGGACTTTTATTGACTCATAAAGAATAAAGGTAAAATAGCAGAAGTATGTGTAGGGGACCCGGCAGGGAAATCATTACTGGCAGAGGAAGGAACATACGTGCAGGTGCAGGATGATGGAAGAGCCTGACTGGTCCTGGTAATGGTCAGAGGCCACCTTGCTGGAGCTTGGGGTCTGAGGGAGAGAGGTTGGTTACAGGCAAGGGTGTGACTGCGCCAGCCTGTATGGGATCATAGAGCACAATATCCAATTGTCGGGAATTTTGCGTGCTAGTGGCTATCACCCTGGTGAGTTGAGATCCGCCACGGTGAAGTTGTAGCATCTGCCACTGGAATTAGCAGACGTTATCATCAGGGCTTCCTCCCCTCAAAAAGTTTAGAGCTTGGAAAGTAAGATCAAGGCGGCTGTGTCTGGCTCATCATGGTGGGAAGATGTGGCATACCCTTGGTTGAGTGAATAAATGAACAAATTCTCGGCAGGGGCTTTTCTCCCCCAGAATAAAGATCTCAGGGTAATGAGGACAGTCAACGGGGCTAGGGGCAGGACATGTTGCCACGAGGGCCATTTGGAGACTGTTGTGCTAGTTCAATTGTGAGACATGTAAATTGTGAGGGAGAGAAGGGCCAGGTTCAAGACAGAGAACTGGGCTGATCTCCTCAGATGAGTAAAAGAAAGGAGGCTATTGAAAATAACTGGAAGGTTCTGGTCTGGGAAACCAGAGGCGGGGGTGCCATTAATGAGACAGTAAAACTGGCGTATTAACAGTGGTATTATACAGACAACAAGAGGACAATTGTACTAATTAGGAGCACTTTCTTTGGGCCCAATAGGCTACGTGGTTTATGTATTTCATCTATTTTAATCCCATCAATTATTCTGTGAGGGGGGTGATATTTTCCTTGTTTTAGAGTTGAGAAAATTGAAGCTTGGAGAGGTTAACTAACTTGCCCAAAGCTATATGCATAGCCAGTGCGGAATCATGGTTTAGACTTCCGTCTGTCCGACTCCAAACACGCATGTGTGTGCTTGTCGTATGTATGTGCATGCACAGAAATAATGAATTCTGCTTTGAAAATGTAAAGTCTGAAGTCCCTGAGGGGGACTTCAGCATGAATGTATTGAGGAGGCAGTTGGAATTTGGACAAGACATAAGGCTGGAGGAAAAAAAAAATTTTTTTTTGGAAGTCATCAGCACGTTCTAAATGACTGTGGATACTCTTTGCCTTGATGTGGTAATACAGGAAGACTATAGAGTTTAAAAAAAGGAGCAGATTGAAATTTGGGAAGTCTCAACAATTAAGATGTGGGTGGAGGGCAGGGACCATTTACAAATATAGAGAACATCTATTTGGAAAAGTTATAGGGGGACCAAGAGAATGACACCACAAAAATCAAGGGTTGGCTCTTTGAAGCTTTTTGGCTGAGTTTTTTAGATGGTGAATTTAGAGTATTCAATTTGAAGGAGTCATTTATAGGGAGAGAGAAATGCTGAGTATTGTAACATGGTTTCAACTACAGATTCTAATAAAACATTCTAAGGGGCACCTGGATGGCTCAGTCAGTTCAGATAATGATCTCACGGTTCGTGGGTTCAAGCCCCGTGTTGGGCTCTGTGCTGACAGCTCAGAGTCTATAGCCTGTTTTGGATTCTGTGACTCCCTCTCTCTCTGTCCCTCCCCTGCTCATGCTCTGTCTCTGTCTCTGTCTCTCTCAAAAATAAGTGAACATTAAAAAAGTTAAAAAAAACCATTCTAAGTGTGATTGCTAGCGGGGGATGTAATCCCATCTGCAGGAGGACGGACAATGGAACCAGACTGCCAGCATACAAATTTTGGCTTGTGATTTGAACTTGCCACCTAAGCACTGTGGAGATCAGTTTCCCCATCCTTGGAAATGGGAATACTGATAATAATACTGAATTCATAGTGCTATTATGAGGATAAAATAAGTTAATATATGTGAAAGCTTAAGAATATTACCTGATAGATGGGAATTAAAAGCAAAAGTGAATTACTGGGACCTTATGAAGATAAAAAGCTTCTGCACAGCAAAGGAAACAACCAACAAAACTAAAAGGCAACCAACGGAATGGGAAAAGATATTTGCAAATGACATATCGGACAAAGGGCTAGTATCCAAAATCTATAAAGAGCTCATCAAACTCCACACTCGAAAAACAAATAACCCAGTGAAGAAATGGGCAGAAAACATGAATAGACACTTCTCTAAAGAAGACATCCGGATGGCCAACAGGCACATGAAAAGATGTTCAACGTCGCTCCTTGTATCAGGGAAATACAAATCAAAACCACACTCAGATATTACCTCACGCCAGTCAGAGTGGCCAAAATGAACAAATCAGGAGACTATAGATGCTGGAGAGGATGTGGAGAAACGGGAACCCTCTTGCACTGTTGGTGGGAATGCAAATTGGTGCAGCCGCTCTGGAAAGCAGTGTGGAGGTTCCTCAGAAAATTAAAAATAGACCTACCCTATGACCCAGCAATAGCACTGCTAGGAATTTATCCAAGGGATACAGGAGTACTGATGCATAGGGGCACTTGTACCCCAATGTTTATAGCAGCACTCTCAACAATAGCCAAATTATGGAAAGAGCCTAAATGTCCATCAACTGATGAATGGATAAAGAAATTGTGGTTTATATACACAATGGAATACTACGTGGCAATGAGAAAAAATGAAATATGGCCTTTTGTAGCAACGTGGATGGAACTGGAGAGTGTGATGCTAAGTGAAATAAGCCATACAGAGAAAGACAGATACCATATGGTTTCACTCTTATGTGGATCCTGACAAACTTAACAGAAACCCATGGGGGAGGGGAAGGAAAAAAAAAAAAAAAAAAGAGGTTAGAGTGGGAGAGAGCCAAAGCATAAGAGACTGTTAAAAACTGAGAACAAACTGAGGGTTGATGGGGGGTGGGAGGGAGGGCAGGGTGGGTGATGGGTATTGAGGAGGGCACCTTTTGGGATGAGCACTGGGTGTTGTATGGAAACCAATTTGACAGTAAATTTCATATATTAAAAATAAATAAATAAAAAATAAAATAAAAACAAAACAAAAAATTCCCTAATAAAATTTTTTGAAAACAAAGCAAAAGAAAAAAGGACTGTGGGGCACCTGGCTGGCTCAGTTGGTGGAGCATGGGACTCTTGACCTCGAGGTTGTAGGTTTGAGTCCCACGTTGGGTGTAGAGATTATTTTTAAAATAAAATAATAAAATGTTAAAAAAAAAAAAAGAATATTACCTGATAGAGAAGTACTATATAATTGTTAATGAGTATCACTTTGGTTTGATTTGGTTGAGACTGTTATTCTAATTTCTCACTGTCCTGCTACATCCAAGAAATGAAATCTCACCAGAAAAAAAAAAAAAAAAGAAAAGTCTATGGATTCAATGGGCAAATGTATCTATGGTTTGCTGGAGCACGCTAACCCATTTTGGAAAAAAACTAAGGCTGCATCATCCATTCGTGTACCACAGACTGTATCTTGACCAGTTAGAAACAGAAATAGTTTCTAGCACTGACAATGGGCTGAGGAGGCAGGAGAACCAGTTTCCTACCCACCGGTTTTTGGAGCTTGGGTAGATATTGCCAACTCTAATTTAGCATTGAATAGAAGGCAGTAGCATTTATTCGTTGATTAAGGAGAAAGCTGAGTGCATGCAAATGCTACATCAGGTTGATATTTAGCTATTTTGGTGTCTTCACCCTACCGACCTCGTTATCAATGGAAACAAACCAGAGAATGATACGTTTGGCTTTAAAATGAGAACACCACTATCAAGAAACAAAAACCAAACCCAGAAAATAACAAGTACTGGCAAGGTTGTGGAGAAATTGGAACCCTTGTCCACATCTGGTGAGAATGTAAAATGGTATAGCCGCTGTGGACAACAGTATGGCAGTTCATTAAAAATTAAAAATAGAGGGGCGCCCGGGTGGCTCAGTCGGTTGAGCGTCCGACTTCAGCTCAGGTCATGATCTCACGGTCTGTGAGTTCGAGCCCTGCGTCAGGCTCTGTGCTGACAGCTCAGAGCCTGGAGCCTGTTTCGGATTCTGTGTCTCCCTCTCTCTGACCCTCCCCCGTTCATGCTCTGTCTCTGTCTCAAAAATAAATAAACGTTAAAAAAAATTTTTTTTAAAAATTTAAAAATAGAATTACTTTACGATCCAGCAACTCCATTTCTGGATATATACTCAAAAGAATTGAAAACAGGGTCTCCAAGAGATATTTGCACACCCATGTTCATAGCAGCATGATGAAAAAATAGCTAAAGCATGGAAGTAACCCAAGCGTCCACTGACAGATGAATGGATAAGCAAACTGTGGTATATATATATATATATACAATGGAATATTCGGCTTTAAAAAGGAAGGAAATTAAAAAAATAAAAAGGAAGGACATTCTGACATAAGCTAAAACATGGAAGAAATTTGAGGGCATTATACTAAGTGAAATAAATGAGTCACAAAAAGACAAAAATCTTGCACGATTCCATGTACAATAAGGTACTTAAGGTACTGAGAATTACGGAGACAGAAAGTGGGCTAGTGGTTGTCAGGAGCTGGAGGAGGAGAAAATGGAGAGTTATTGTTCGATGGATACACAGCTTCAGTTTTGCAAAATGAAAAGGGTTCTGGAGATGGGCCATGTTGATGGTAGCAGGACAATGCGAACGTATTTAATGCCATGGAATTGTACACTTAAAAATGGTTACAATAGATTTAATGTCGTATGTACTGTATCACAATCAAAACCATTGGGAAAAAATGAGAGCACCGTTGTTTTCGGTAAAAGCCACCACAGTGAACCTCCGATATTTGCAGAAGTTTGTTTTAGCCACAGCTAAAGATAGAATCTAATTTTTATAAAGTGCTTTCCACATAGGATGGCTTTTGAACTTATTTTTAGAGACAGAGCACGGGAGGAGAGGGTCAGAGGAAGAGAGAGAGAATCTTAAGCAGGCTCCAAGCTCAGCTGGCTCAGCCCAACACGGGGCTCAATCTCATGACCCTGGGATCATGACCTGAGCCAAGATCAAGAGTCAGATGCTTAAGCAACTAAGCCACCCAGGCACCCCTCATATGAGATGGCTTAAAACAACAAAATAAGGTCTTCTCCCTTCTCAGTTTTCCTAGCAAAGCTACTTTAACAAAGAAAGCATCTTGAAAGCTCAGTCCCTAGAGGAATGAGGTTGCTAAGATGGGAGTTGGTCATATTTGGCCACATTAACTGTTTTCATTTGGATGAATTTTGGATCTTGTGTGGGTTTGAAAATTGTGAGTGATGTAGCTCCTGATGATTTTGTTGATTTGGATTTCTGCTTGTGTTTTGAGTACCAGTGGAGTGTTCCTGTCAACTCTCTATGGATATGGAATTTAAGGAATCTAAACAGATGTTTTTTGTGGTTTTCATAGGCAGTAGTATGTTTAATGCCCCCAGATTTAAACCCAGCTATTTTTTAAAATGTTATTTATTTTTGAGACAGACTGAGAGCGAGAGAGAGAGACAGAGCAAGCACAAGTCAGGGAGAGGCACAGGGAGAGAAGGAGACACAGAATCTGAAGCAGGCTCCAGGCTCTGAGCTGTCAGCACAGAGCCCAGCATGGGGCTCAAAGCCACGAACTGTGAGATCATGACCTGAGCCGAAGTCAGAGGCTTAGCCAAACGAGTCACCCAGGCATCCCCAAACCCAGCAAATTTTTAATACGCAAACCCAAACTAGCAGTATATTGATCTGAAAACAAACAGAATTATGTAAGGGGGTGGGGTGCATATGTGGTAATATCATATATGCTTAGGTGATAAAGCTTTTACAACTTCCTTTGCACAGCCCTCAAGAGCACACGATCTCGGTGTAAGGGATTACATGTTAATAATGAAGCATAGGTGGCGCCCAATGTCACTGAAAATGTATTTATCCTCAGGGCACAGATGGACTAGAAACAGCACTTGACTGGTCAGTGGGTAAGAAGCTTCAGTTCCAATCCTGACTTGACTGTCAGTTACTGAGTGTTGGAGAACTGCTTTACCCATCTCATATAAAATGACAGCCTTAGGCCAGATATCCTGTAGATTATTATCATCAGGTTGTAAGCAACTTTTTAAGCTTCTATGACCAATGTGCCAACGATAGTAATAATCACACATTTATTCAGCGGTTTCTCGTGCTACGTACCGGCACTGTGCTAAGCACTTCGCATGCATCGTCTTAATTTCTCCCAAGAAAGCAGTAAGGTGGCTTTTATTTATTCCCATTTTACTGAGATATCACAAGTCTGGAGGTGTAGGTAAGGTGTAGAGGGGAACTGGAGGAAGGGAGCGAGGTGTGGGAGATGGGATTTAGACAAGGCGGCTGGGCTCTAGATGTTGCACAGAAAAACCAGGTGTCCCAGTCAAGTCAAAGTGACCTCCGATGTTCACTAACTACACTGTGCCTTACAATCAGTTTTTGAGTAATTAGCACAGTGATCTCTCTGAATCAGAAATAAGATGGTTCGCTTTATGAAACAGGGTCAAGAAGATTACACTGTGCTGAGATCTAGCTGTTAAGTGCATAGCTACAATGTGGAGCATAATGTCCATATTTGTCATGTGGAAATAACTCCAGGTTACCTTCTAATAAGATTGACACAGAATTAGAATAGCTAACACTTAGAAAGCACTTACTATGTGCCAAGTGCTATAATAAACATTTCACACATATTAAACTCATTTGGTGACATTAAACACGAATGTAGCCTTTGCACGATTCCATATGTCAATTACAAGTTGAGCTAGGCTCCAAAAGGGCATCAAAACTGTGCATAAGCATAGAGCACTACTTGGCAATCTTGACTGCACAGTCAATTCACCTGGGAGCTCTTAATCAACACTGATTTCCAAGTCCTACTCTAAATCAATCAAACCAAAATATCTGGGAGTGATGGTTAGGCTCCATTATTTTTTAGAGGCTCCTCAGAGGGGCTTAGAGCATCTCTGGCATTAAGAATCTCTGGCTTGGGGTGCCTGGGTGGCTCAGCCAGTTGAGTGTCCGACTTCGGCTCAGGTCATGATCTCATGGGTTCGAGCCCCGTGTTGGGCTCTGTGCTGACAGCTCAGAGCTTGGAGCCTGCTTCAGATTCTGTGTCTCCTTCTCTCTCTGTCCCTCCTGGGCTTGCGCTCTGTCTCTCTCTCTCTCTCAAAAGTAAACAAACATAAAAAAAGTAAAAAATAAAAAAAATTAAAAAAAATCTCTGGCCTAAGGGTGAACTATCTCCATCTGTATAGGGTAGAAAAAGCGAGACTCTATGAACACAAGTCTCTTGATAATCAAATCAATAGACAGGTCCAAACAATTCAGTAGGGAGATTTCGAAACTCAGAAAATGGCAACTGAACCCCGCTCTGAATTTCCCCCTTTCCCCTAATATTTGAAGAATGTGGGTGTGATGAGTGAAAAGGGGAGGAAAGATGGACAAAGCAAGGATGTAACGACTTCGCATCACCTTTCAACTGAATAAGCCAGTTAGGAACTTAGCAAATTTGTGAATTAACACTTGGTTTTACAACATTTACTTCTTTATTATTTTGAAGGTTTGTCACTTATTATTAGAAACGATCAATCATATGTATCCCCCCAAACTGTGAAAGATCACATGGTACAAACCAGAGCAATACAAAAATCACATTCCTGCTGCATGGGCGTGAAGTCTTTATCAAATGACATCAGGCACTGAAGCAGCTATCTGATACCTCTCTCCCTTCCACCAAATGGAAAGGTTATTTTAGGATCCTCTCTTTGTCTGCCTCTTATGCTGCAAACATAGTCACTCTTCCCAGTCTCCCCACACACCACTCCCTTTACAAAAAAGGACAGATACATTCAAGGTTCCATAGAAAGTAATAACCACTAAGACCTTGACATTCTTGAAAAACCATGTACTTACTGTTCTAAGTAATGTTTATGATCAAAGTTCTTGTGCAAACAGATACGGTTCCTAACAGGAAGCTTATAAATTTTTTTTTTCATAATTGCTGTCAAAACTGCAGTGAAGTGTACTACAAGTTCCGATAATAAAGAATAAAGTCACAGTTCAAACTCGATTATATTTTGTAAATCCACACTCCCCTTACTAGAAGCAGTGCCCTTAAATATCTCTCCATCCTGCCAAATTTTTCACTTGCACTTTTTATTATTTATGAAATCAGTGTCTGCACAATGTCATGCAGACCTCTGCTGATAAACTCTAATTAAGATTAAGACAAGCCTTTTGGAAAGGAGCCCATCATTAGCAAACATGATAAACACAAAAATACTCCCTACTTGTCAACCAGGAGCAATTCAGTAACCTAACAGTATTATCTGTTGCTAGGTTACAGAGCTGACAAAGCTTCAATTATATTGTTCGACCATACCTATAGAGTTCTGTATAAGCAAAATGTATCCAGTATAAAAGCATTTAACTTCGTCCGTGCTATCTGCAATTCACGGCTTCTTACAATAGTAAAAATCAGGTTAATAATTACATAGCACGCTGAAAAATCTTTTCCATGTGTTATGTCTATACATGTTCCTTTCTAATTTATCTGTGTGATTGATAGACGCTTGCTTTGTAAAAATAAGGAAATGCAAGCAATGTGAAGCTGTAAACCTTGAGCGTGACTACATCTGGGCTCATCAAGATACGGACCTAAGCTTAGCATAAAAATATACAGCAAATTGAACCAATTAAATCACATTTAGATTTTGTATTTCTCTGCCTCAATATGTAGACGGATAAGGAGCCTTAAGCAAATAGATAGGGATACCAGTTTGAAACTTTATTTAAAGCTAAGCACACGCGCGCGCACACACACACACACACACACACAACTCACCTAACAACACAAAAGGAAACCAGTAGCTTACAGTAATTTATTCTAAGGACTTTTCTAAGTATATATTAAAAGTTGAAGTTAGTGACTTCTACTCCATAGCATTAAGTCACTAAGTCTTACTTCGCTTTATTAGAGACTGAAAACTCTAGGGGAAAAAAATCAATGAAGCAGCCTCCAAAACAGACATTTGACAGAAGTGAAACAAAGCAAAAAAGCCACGTGTAAAAAGAGAATGTCTATGTGAACCAGACCTTTGAGATTTTACCATGGTTGGCTTTTTTAGAATTTTCATGGACATTTGGAGAAAAAGTAATCTCACATAAAGGAACCAACATTTTGAGAGAGCTCTGGCACACAAATGTCATATCATACACTAAATTGCTACAGCATTTAAGATGTACAGAGACATTTCTGGATTAATCTAAAAGTCTATCCCCTTCACACATGTGATATAAGATGTATATAGGAAGTCAATTGATGATCAGAGTTTAGTTAATAAAGATTACATATTGGTCTACAGAGTAAAGCATGATACCTCTTAGGCACACTCAAGTAAATTAAATCCATTCTCTGAGGGAATAAATGGACTGTTTAACACACATACAGAGGGACATTTTGCTTTTCGAGGTGGAGGAAACAGGGATACTTACTTGTTTGGTCATTAACTTCTTTTATTTGTACCAAATAATTTGAAAACCCAACACGATGTCTGCTTGCGAAATGAAATTTTTTCCTAACTGGAAGTAATTGGTCAGAATAATTCCCTAAAAGCTAAATAATTGCCCCATTTCAACACCGCGCGTGTTAATGCCTAGATCTCAAGCTTTAGACATCACCATAGTACGTATATCTATACGTAGCCACATTGTTTAATACCAATTTTATAATAAATTCAAATCCAATACTGTTGAAATTCTTGACAGTGGAGTAGTGCAAGGAATAGAACTTATAAATTATGTGTGCCCCTTCTTTGAAAACCGCTGTGGAGGTTTCTTTGTGCATTGGCAAATACAGTAGGAATATGAGGTATTGTGTGGATCCTCCTGCACAGCACCTGATAAAAGAATAAAGAGCTGTGACATATTCTTAAAACAATAGAGGAATTAAAGGGAAACAATGGGCCAGCTGCTTCATTAATACAATCAAAAGGGAGCCCAGCACAGAGGAGTCCAGATAATTAAGCATTACTCTTTTAGACCTCCTTTCTATAATAAAATTGCTTAAAAATGTATTAACTACTTCATAGTTGTTAGATAGATCTTTGCACTTGTTTATTTAGAGTTGATTAATGCCTTTTTTTTCCGTATGCAGCAACATGCCAACTCATAGTTTCAATAGTTTTTGAATAAAATAGAGTGAGAATAATTGATAAAGATCTGCACCATACACAGCAATAAATCAAAAGCATTTTGCAAAAGGTCTTTCCTGTTTTTAAATAATCTTTAACATTTTTCATTTGTACTTATAGGCAATGCAGGGCATTTGGGGGCATTCAACTTTCCCATGCGGGCACTCCTGACATCTTTGTATAGAACATGCTAGCAGTTCCTGGGAAAGGGGGGCAGGGGGAAGATCAGATTTGACCGGCAAGTCTGGAGTGGTCCTGAGTATGTGGGCCAACGGAGAAGATACGTCTTTTTTTTTTTTTTCGTTTAAATCATTCTTTGCCTTTTCCAATCAAGAGGGACGGGCACACAGCAGAACTATTTGCCAAATGCACTATTTATCCTTCATTAACTTGATTTACAAAAACGAAAAACAACTTTTTATGCTCTTTATGTTAAAACACAACTTACAATTTAAGATATCAAGGCTTTCATTCTTCAGCTCTTCTGTAGGCAGCCTTTCCTCTGATGTCAACAGAACATTTAATTGCTTAAGAACTGGAAAATTGGGAACTGAGTGCTGTGTGCTGAATATTGAAGTAAGGATAAAAACTATAGTCCCGTCTTTAAGGAAGCCTGTGTGAACCCAACATTAAAATTACAAACTTTACTGAACCATGTGGTCAGTTTAAATAAGGTTGATTCTATTCTGATGATTTTAGGATCTTAATTGAGAAAGTGAGATCAAATTAGAACAGGAGTCAGGGAGATAAATGAATAGAGGTACTTAACCATATTTCTGAGATTAAGAGAAGAAAGATTCTGCTTTTACACATGTTACATATGATTTCAAATTTATCAGCTGGAGTCATATTTCCAAAGATCTTCCTGCAATAGGTCAATATTTTAGAGGATATGTAATAACCTAATTCCAGCTATGAAACGTGGCTTCTGAATTCAGGAGTTAGTTTCCTATCAGATTAATAAATTTTCCTTGAATACCAGGAAAAAAGAATACATAAACTTTTAAGAGTCAGTAGGTACAAATGAAAGTGACTATTGTAGGAGCTACTATATGATGATTATTTACATATTCTTTGTTTTGACTAAGCCCACAAAATTTACTTTGTTAGTGAAACATAAAGGTAAATAAACATGAACTGTTTATAGACTTATGGTCACATGGATCCTTTCAAGGATACACCTTTGAACATCTCAGGTTTATAAACTATGTCTTTACGGCAATGCAAACTACTGGTAAATGTTGGTAATGCTATAATGTAAAATTGCTAAATTTCAGCACCCTCCTTCAGCAAGTATTTTGGAAATGAGCTCAACATCGTCTGTGAATTATCTGTCATTTCAAACATCATATATAGCTTTATTTTTTAGCACAAATTCAACAGATAATACCGGTCTGAGCAGAACTCAGAAACAAAGAAACACAAACACTCCCATTAATTTAAAGGAGTTATCTGTGTGATAAATAGGAAATGCGATCATCCCACTTTATAGATTTTGATTTTGTAGGGAAGAAAAGCTAACATGGTTAAACCAGTGTGTTTCCTAAACTCTTCTTCTATCACATAGGACATTCCTCAGCCCAAACTTGTAATCAATCCCCACTAGGGCTTTTAGCTCCTGGCATGCATTCTGTCCACAGTACTTACTTTTTTCCTGTAGGAAAATGTCTCCTACTGAGATAATTTCCTCTCCCTTTTAAGAAGCATATGAAGCCCCTTTCAACAAAGTGAATAGTGTCCTTGTGGTCAGTTCCAGACTTCTGCTGAAGTGTGGGTGCAGAAAGGTTTGCCCTATAATTAAGAAGGCATCGAGAGCTGCCTGGAAAACTTTCTGAACCAATGTGCCTGAGGTCACATCAGTCACACCGTGTTGGTTTTAGGCAAACTGATATGCTATTTCTACGGGCTTTCAACAGGAAGAGGTCTGTTCATGGAGTCTCTTCAGCATTCCTGGATTTGTGTTCTCGTCTAAGAGGTGCTGTGTCATGGCCTTCTGGGAGCTCGCAGTGGTGTCCTGAGGTAGCCCATCTGACTGTCTGGCTCCCTGGCCATCATGATTTTAAATGACTAGCCAAGAGGTGACATTACACCCCAAAGGCGATCTGTCAAAATTCCGCTTGCAGCTGATAAACTGATTATAAAGCTGCTTAAGACTCTGCTTGTAAACAAAAGCATTTATCAACTAATAATTTGCAATAAACTGATGTAACTCCCAGCTGAGCCCCTAACTGTAATTGTCTTTACCATCTGCCTATTAAAACACCATTCTTCATCAGCAATCAGGAGCAGAAGGGAGGAAATCTCCACCAAAATACACAACTTGCAAGCTTATGAATAATCCGAGTGCATTCCGCACTTTCATTATGACTCGTGTGTGGTGTATGCTTAATTTTCATTCTTGACTAGCCTGGGAATGCTCAGAAATTAGGTGGAGGGGAAAAGAAGAGCGGGGGGTGGGGGTGGGAATGAAACATTGTGCCCACTGTTCTGCAGAGGAATAAATTATCCAAGTTCATCAGAGTAGGCTGTTTTTAATTTCTTTCTCTCCTCCTTCCACTGCTCTGAAATATCCATTGCAGCATCCTGATGAAAGCCCCCCAGCACCAGGCTGGAAATGAACCTCTCTATTCCTTTTTCAACTTGTCCATTTCCATTACATTTCTTTGTTTTGCTTTATTTATTTATTTTTTAATTCCAAGAGGCTCATTAAACTTCTCCAGGGAGTCAGTTTAAAAGTGTACATTCCTACGAAGGGGTGTTGAAGGGCTGGCAGGCCCCTGCGGGGCCGGGTAGATGCGTGAGATCAAAGTGCCAAGTAGCTGGCAGGCCTCTGCACTTGTAGGACTCAGTCTGCCAGGGCGGACGGATGGCTTCCGTGTTCTGGTCCCCGCTAACACCCAGCGATACTCTGTTCCAAATCTCCTCCCTGAAGGCGGGTTTCAACAGCAGTAAGTGGGAAAGGACAGAAACTCCTTGTTCTTAGAAGCAATCCGGCCTCTTAGGTGCCGACCAGATGTAATCATGGAAACAAGAAACTAGGAAAAGAGGTTAAATTTCTTCAGCATTGTGTTTTTCTGGAAACCCCTCTCTGAATGTCCAACATCATTCCATGCTTTTTCAAAGTTTATTAATTTTTAAAGATATTTACTCTAATTTTCACTTCACAAAATAGGTTATTGATTAAAACAAAAAAAAAAACCCAAAAAGAACAAAAAACAAAACCCATGGGGGCACCTGGGTGGCTCAGTCGGTTCAGCTCAGGTCATGATCTCACAGTTCATGGGTTTGAGCCCCCCGTCAGGCTCTGTGCTGACACCTCAGAGCCTGGAGCCTGCTTGGGATTCTGTGTCTCCCTCTGGCTCTGCCTCTCCCCCACTCATGTTCTGTCTCTCTCTCTCTGTCTCTCTCTCAAAAATAAATAAACATTAAAAAAACCCCAAAACCACCCATAGTATTTAATACACAAACTGCCTTACATTTTAAATGTATATAATACTTTTTTTGTATCTCTTGGCTGCCAGAGGATATTCCTTTTTTCAAGTTATTCCTTTATTCAGAGAACATGATATCCCTAAGAGCTCATAATTCTACTGAAGGACAACATAGGCTCTGTATTATGATAAACAATTGACCACCTCCTGTGATTAAATTCAAATTCTGGAGATAGCAATTCATGTCAGGTTTTCTTATTATAATATAATTTAAATTAATGTTTATAATTTTAATTTGTTTTTCTAAGAGTTTCCCATAGGTAATTATTGTTCTTTATAATCTACTGTTTAATACAACAGAACTAATAATTGCCTTTCATAGAAATGACAGAAATGGACACTCAAGCATCTGTTTCATGTTGTGCCTGGTCTAGAGAGGGTTAATAGGGAACAATGGGTCTAATTTCCTGCCTGGATATAAATGACCTAAAATTCAGGCAAAACTGCATTACTATGGTCCTTGAATTTGAGACACATCAAATATCAGGACACAGATCTGACATAGATTTAAAACAACACAAAAATCCTCAAAGACACTGTGTGAAACAGAATTCTTTCTAGAAGTACTATATACCTTTCTTATCATACCTTTCAGACTTCTGTGAAGACTGAGACTCTTTGGTCACAGTGGTTTTTTTTTTTTTAATTAATAAATAAAATATGAAGTAAGAATTTAAGTAGCATGTTTAAGTACGTTGACTTAAAATGTCTTAAAAAATTAAACTATAACATTATTTAACATATAATTTAATGATTAAAGAGGACCTAGATTAGGGGTGCCTGGGTGGCTCAGTCGGTCAGGCGTCCAACTTTGGCTCAGGTTATGACCTCACAGGTCATGAGTTCGAGCCCCACATCAGAGCTCAGAGCCTGGAGCCTGCTTCGGATTCTATGTCTCCCTCTCTCTCTCTGCCCCTCCCCCGCTCACACTCGTGCTCTCTCCCTCTCTCAAAAATAAATAAGCATTAAAAAAAAAGATTTTTTAAAGAGGACCAAGATTAAACCTCCATGTTCATTAACTGCTTCCAAATACACAGACACGGTAGTGTTTTGTTATTTTTAATATTTAAAATTTTTTGCACCAGGTAGATATTTTCATGCCATGATTTAAGTGAAACTAAACTCACTTCTTGTTTGAAATGTTGCTGGGTCTCTATCCTAAGGCAAATTTTAGAATTATTATGTAATGGATAATAATAAAACACTTTCATGCGAAATGAGGGAAATTTACTATATATATATATATATATATATATTTACTATATATATTTTACTATATATATATACTATATATACTATATATATACTATATATATAGTATAGTATATATATAGTATATATACTATATATATACTATATACATACTATATATTTTACTATATATATATATAGTATATATACTATATATATTTACTATATTTTACTATATAAATTTACTATATATATACTAATATACCTAGTCTTGATTTCTACTGACTTTGACTAGTTTGGTAAGAAAATAAAGTTTTGAAAAGCTAATTACCAGCAGATGGCGCTCAGTGCATTCTATGAGCCCAGCTATAAGAAAAGAAAATAAGGCTTTATTTATTTAATTCTTTTTTATTCTAAATGTGAAGTTGCTATATCAAGCTTTATCATCCCTAAAGATTTCTGTTAATTGACTAAACAACTTTGTCGTAATTTATAGACTGTCTTCCAATGCTCATCTAAATGGCACTGCATTCAACTCAAGCGCTCCCGTGAAGATAACAAAGCATAAGATGTAACCTTTTTCCCCCCTAAAGAGAAAAAGAACAGAAGCTTGGGTTCCTGGGGTATAACATAAACTCACCCAATGAATTTTCCGCTTAAAAGAAGACAATTGCCATTTCATTTTTTTTTTCTTTTTTCTTTTTTTTTTTTTTTTTGGAGGCCCTTCCTTAAATAAAGAATGCAAAGGCCTTTTTTTTTTTTTTTTTTTTTAATGGATTTATAATCTGCACCATAGATGTTTTAAAGCCTTCATAAAATAAAACTCTTCTGGTAGATATTTGTTGATTACTGAGACACATACACTACCTTGGAATGTTATCAGGAATTGTGTGCTTGTGCTGAGGAAGGAAAAAAACCCAGCTTGGAATGGTAAAGATTAGTATAAATGTAAAACTAAATAACCCTGCAGAAAGTCTGTTCCCAGTGATGTTCTGGTTTTCTTTCCCTTTACCCCTGCCTGCCTTCTCCAACAAGAAGAAAACTTTGGTCTGAACTTCAAAACACTGTTATTTTCCCATCACCATTAGCTGTCTATAACTAGCAGCATATAACTAGCACTACGTTCCCTTTAATGACAAAGGGTGTAAGGAATTTTATCTGAGTGTCCTTATAAATCTCTCTACACTACCCTTCTCCCACATCTTACTATCATTCTGTCATCGACTGAACGTTTTCCCCACTGGATTTGAATTTGGCCTGGCATATGGCAACGGTACCCATAGTCACATTACATTTTTAACCTTTGTCCTTCTTATGTGGAAGTCCTGGAACAGTGTCCCAACTGTACAGCCACTTAACACTGAGTCTCCAACTTTAAAGATTTCAACTGTTGAATTTTTGGCAAAGTCCCATCAAAGTGAGTGGCAAGGGGGTTTGGAAAGCTCAATGGGACGATGTACGATAAGCAGCATTTTGTATCCCAGCATCATTTGTCAGATCTACTTAAAACATCTATTTTTAGAACATGCATAATATAGCTACCATGTTAGCTTACTACCCTTTAAGAACATTTAGCATTTCTCACCCATTACTATTAGCATTAATTAAATGAGACATTAAAAACGAGTGCTCAGTCAACACAACAGCGCATCATATAATTTCAAAGGAAGAAATGAGGCTCTGAGTCATTGTAATTCCACAAACAGAAAGGGAGTTGTGGCTCTGCCCAGTGCTTTGAAAATCCATCTTTCAAGGTCGGCCCTTGACTGTCGAGTTAGGAAGGGCAGTGTGGAAGGCGGGGTGGCCTCTTGCCAAGGCTGTTGCAGATGAGTGAGTGATCTTAGGGGAATGAACTGCAAAATCTCAAATTTTTGTTCATGTGATGATAAAACCAGAGCCAAATGATTTTTCGAAGACTTGTATGGCCTTCTGTTCCATTTTACTGTGCAGTTTGGAATGATAAATTTTACTGTGCATTAATTTGCACAAAAGGGTCAATGCTATATTGAAAAGCATACCAATTGTTTTTAGGAAGATTAACAGTAAAATGTGTTGTCTTTATCCCAGAATGGGTGCAAACATCCTCAGACTGGTATCATTTGACTATAGAAAAATATACTGCTCTCACTGCCTTTGCGAATGAAGGGGAGAATGTTCTCAATGTGTCACTGATCCCTCTTAGACTCTATTGCGACAGGATTTGGTAAAATATATTCATGTTTTATATCATATTTCATCAGTCATTTTTAGGTAAGTCTCAAGTAAAAGCCAATGACAACAATGAGAAGACAGTGGGGATCTTCTACAAGGAGGCTTTCCTCAAGTACAGCATAACAGGTCAGGGGCGAAAGTCAGAGGCGGTTTAGTGCAAGGACGAGTGACAAGATCACTCTCAAGTGTGCAGTTCATCACGAAGTTCATCAGGAGAATGGACCTGGACAATATCATGACGGCTACGTCCACATATGTTTCTTCATTTACCAATGCCCTGGTGAAAAATACACTCCACTCTTGATCGTTTGCACTGTAGGGAGGCCAGAAGTGAGCACAGGAGGAAGAAGTCAAAAGAGTCATCTGGAAATGGATTCCTAGGGACAAGGCAAGGAAACTGGTGTTGCTTTAGGACTTTCTGAGCTGGGTGGTATTCTCTTCAATTCACCAGAGCTACCTCTGTCTCTGTCAGAGTCAGACCACCCTCCCCTTCTGGGTGTGATTTTTTATGGTTTATGTTGCTTCTCTGAATGCTTTTTTTTTGAACAGATGCCTCAAACACTTTACTTCACACTTTACTTTGTCTTCAATTTCTGAATGGAGGTTTTTGGTTTAACAGTTTAGAGTAGCCAAGATACCATTTCAGACATTACTCAGGAGAATGGTAGAGTTAACTTACTTCTTCAGTAAAAAAAATATCCTCTAAGGTTTAGTAATGAATTGAAAAGTCTAACTGAAAATATAGTTTATTGTGTATTATTTCTCAAGAATTTGCTATGTGATCTCATTTTCATGCACAATAATAGGGAGATCCTTGGGTATAAGCCATCATTTTAATAGGAGTTGGATGTATAGTTTTGAGCAGAAAGTCCTATGGCTCTAGTTTGTGTCACTACTTTCCTTAAGATCAGTGCCACCTTCTTCTTCTCCTGCTCTTCTCCTCCTCTTCTTCCTCTCTTCCTCCTCCTCCCCTTCCTCCTTCTTCCTCCTCCTCCTCTGCTTTGTAAGCATTCAGATGTTTAAAAGCCTACTCTCTGCACGGTGTAATAGTGCATCACCTGCAAGGTTTATCTCTCTGGCTGTCCTATAGAAGAGTAGTGCACTGAATAGTCAACTCCGTACCACAAGGGAAGCTGCTAGAGGCCCTTGTGAGGTTAGCATTGTTACTGGCACCAAGGAAATGACTAAATCTGTTTGAGTTGTGCAAATCCCTGTTTTAGTTCTGTCCAATATTTTCATGAACCATTCTCTCAGCTCAAAATTTACTAGATCAAGGACAGTTAAAAGAACAGTCTGTTATCTATTCTACCGATAGCCTGATAAAATGAAAATATAAACAAAAAGGGAAATAGAACATTAAGGTGGTTTGGGGAGAAAAGAAGGGAATCAACACTTTTTTCAATAAATTTTTCTTAATATAGGCAAAAAAGATATGGTAGATTAGGTTATCTTTATATGTCTAATAAAATGGAAATAATAGAAGGGGAGAAATTGTTGAGGTTATGCTAATTTTTTTCCTGAACACAAAGGGTCCACCGGAAGTTGGAGTGTTCAATATAGCCAAATTTTTAGGGAGTGGAAGATTGCTGAAGAAGGAACGGAAAAAGTCAAGACAGGATATAATTAAGGCTTGAAAAGGATTTCAACAGAGGTAGGGGTCAGGCTAAGGACAGATTGTGGTAATGTTTTATAAGCAGTGATAAGAGGAAAGACAGGCAAAGAGATACAGCATAAAAATAAAAGTTCAAGATGAAGGCTCATTTTAGGATTTTAGTCTTTGAGAACCAACAAAGTTCTGACATAAGGAAACTGGCAATAAAGTCAGGAACAAGGATCCCCCTCCCATAACTCCCTTACCACTACCAGTAAAGAAAAAGGAGGAGAGGAAGGCAAGGAGAGAAGACAAAGAGAATTCTTACTCTAGAGAAGAACATTTATCTGAATCTTTGAAGTATTCCATAGTAGGAAGTTACACTTGGGCCAGGAATTGGCCAGCGAAGCCAAGAAGTGGGTGGGTAGGGGTGGGATCAGAGAGTGAAAAGGGTGGTTGAAATAAACTCATGATAGATCCTGATTATTATCGTATGTACCTCTCAAGTAGCTAAACTAAGCTCAGCAGGAATGCAAAAAGTCGACTTTTAACAGAGTAATATGTGTTCATAAATGACCATTTTTCCTTTGTGGGTGATTCTGTTTTTCAGAGGACATAAAGTAAAACAAAATAAAACCCACCCAAACCACGAAAATCCCAACAGTTGACAAATTCTCCTTGGAGAAAGAAACCTGAGTTTTTTGCTTCCTCTTTCCAAATAAAAGATATTGAAGTAAGACTCCTCAAGCCATATTTACCTTATTCCATTGAATGTTGCTCACAAGACTGTAAATATTTATGGCTGGTGGGAACCATAGAGGGCTTTTAGACCTTCTGTCAGAGATGAAAAAAATCAAGCTCCGAGGAGTTAGGTGGTGCACCAAAGGTCACACAGCCTCTGTGTGTGTGTGAGTTTGTGTGTGTATCTATACACATACACACACATGTATGTATTTGTGTTTTCCACGTGGGAGTAATTTGTCTTCCAGTGTAGAACTGCTGTAGGATTGATACGTAGTTCATGACTGACTGCTAATACTGGTTAGTAGTTGTTAAACTTTTACTATGATGCCTCATTTTTGTTCTCCAAACAACTTTGTGAGGTTGATGTTGTTGCATCCGCTGAATAAAGGCTTAAAGAGATTAATCATCCATATTTGTAGAGATTCTAAATTCGGGGAGGAGAACCCAAGTCAGCTTGCTTCCAAAGCTGTTATGTAGCCTCTCAACTAGTTAAAGAGAACACAGTCAAGTCATTAGCCTAACAAACACAGAAAAACTCTCATGATTGTCAATTTTGACAAAGGTTGCTACTCCCTTTGGGAGAGAGCCTTGATGATGGGGGTGTAATTCAAATGTACAGCATGGATATAATATCACTCTTTCAGACTCTGTATCTTGTAAGGGAGGGAACAAGGTGGTCCTAGTGAATTAATAAAGAAATGCTTCTGTGGTTCTAGAAATATTTATACATTTCCAGGTATGAAAACGTAGAGAACTAATAGGAGTCCTCTCTATCCACTAAAAAGATACAAAGCGATGTAGTAGGTATTCATAGCATACTGTTGTTCCAGGAGCTTTTAAAAATCAATTAATTGTATTAAATTAGGGGGAGTAGTTCATGTAAAATGTGTTATTAAAATATGTTCTCTGGCTTTAGTAGCAAAACTCCATGTAGTTACAAATATATTTAAGAAAAACATTATATCACCTTCTTTAGAGAAGCACTTCTTTATGAATAGTTTAAAAATCCATTCTGCTTTTAACAGATGTTCCTACTTTCCCAGGACCCGGTGGTATTGATGTTATTACATCTAGGAGTTAATTTTACTTTAATTTTTGGATAATACACATGGGTTTAACTGTGCAGTTTCTACAAATAATAATGGAAGATGAACGTATAAGTATTTGAATACATTGCAAATGAATGTCACCTATAAGCAGAATGAGGATATAAATGTATGTCTATGTATATTCCCTCATTAAAGGTAAGTTTTCTTTCCCTCAACAGATGACATATGCAATTTTGTATTTAATTTAGAGCTGCTTGCTATAGGATAAATTAAAATTTTCATTCTTTAACTGTAAGAAATGTTTAAAGTAACAGCCCTCCTTTCTCCCCAGTTCAGTGTACGTATTTGCAAGAAAAAAATATATATGTACATTATCTGCGTATCGATCTATCTAGAGAGAAAGAGGGGATGTACTTTCTCCTTCTGTTTACAAATCACAATTTGATTCTACATCCTGTATAGTAACTTTAAAATTCCTAAATGGGAACTGTAGCCCACAATGCACGTAGAATATTCATTCATTGTTATAAACTACAAAAACATTGCTTTTATGAAAAGGGAAAGGGATTTTGGAAAAAAATTTGGGAAGAAGTTAGAACCTCTGAATAATTTGGGAAGTTAAATCATTTGATGCAATAGTAAAACAAAAGCTTGACTGATGCAAGTTTAAAATATCAAAAAGCATTTGAACAGCTAGCCTCTCGTGGTGTCTCATCTGGCAGCCAAAATTATTTTTGATATTCCCTGATTGTCTATTTTTTCCCTAGTGAAAGTTATTACATTCCTTTACCCATTTTTTAATCAAAATCATTTCCAACTTATTTCAGTCTGTCACAATAATATTTTCATATGAGGAGTGTTGTAACCTAATTCCTTCATTTGAATAATACATTCATTTTTAATTACTGCAACTTGATCTCAGATTATTCAAATAACTGTTTCATTTTTTATGCTTACCCTGACCCCAGTGTATTTATAGGCTTTTATCCTTACCTGATACCAGTGTAATGTAATTATAGATTGTATTTTAATCATCTACTATATTCTAGTGAGTTTGTTTAAATCGCTCCAATCCTGAGCCTTTTATTTCTATGCCTTTTAAAATTCTACAATGGCATTCTCTTTGCATAAAAGCAATATTTTTGTAGTTTACAACAATGAATGAATACTTTGCATGCATTGCTGGCTGCGGCTCTCATTTAATAATTTTAAAGTCACTATACAGGATGGTATGTAAAATCAAATCGTGCTTTGTAAACAGAAGGAGAAGTACATCGTACACCGTTTGAAATCTTTACACCTGTTTGTTTTCTAGACGGCCCCCCTCCTGTTCCTGCTGCTTTAAAACCACAGATACGCATTTTGCTCATGATCGTTGTATCTGTGTCTGGTTATTCAAATCTTTGTAAATAGCTTCTCTGTTATAACAACACAGGCCAAGTTTCATTCAATGCAGAATAGGCTTGTCTGATATGAATTATTTTTACTAGTATTTTTACTATCGATCATTTCATAATTGCTTGATTATTTTCTAAACCATCACCCCATCAGGAAAATCCAATATTTCTAAGCTCCGTTAGGCGGGTATCTGAGCTCTTGGCCTGATGGCTGATTTCAGCAACACATTTAACAATGAACCAGAAAATTGGTCCGAGAAGATGGTTGACAATATTGCCAGTCTATCAAGGTCTAGTGTTCATCTTCTGATCAGACTTACAAGCCTGAGAAATAGATTTTCCTAAGTGAGTCTCATTATCTTCTCAGAATCCTGGAATCGTGTTAGCTTCCTCACTGCCCTCACTCGTAGCCAATTCAACATCCAATGTATCTTTCTAATCTCTCTCCCCTTTTCCTCCTCCAGAGATGCTCACTCAGTTCAGACCCCCTAAGCTCTATCTCACCGTGGTTAATCCCATTCCTCCCGTCTTGTACTTTTTCAATCTGTCCTCCACCCTTCTATAAGAATGCAAGGCTTAAAGACACACACGATCCTGTTCCCACCCTCACTTACAACCTCTGAATGGCTCTCCATTGCCTATAGGATGGAACTCAAGCTACTTCTCATGACATCCTAGAAGTAAAGCATCATGCTGGCTATCACTTCTGAGAATGAGAAATCAAGATGACCTCAATGGCTGACATTTAATTGTATGCACAAGCAAAGTTTTGGGGAGGAAAAACAGATGAGTGAGACGTTATAAAGCTTTGAGTTCTGGCATTAATGGTTAACAACAGAACTGTTCATAAATCAGTGCTGGTTATGACAAAAGACCAAATCTTCTGGATTTCTGTCTATAGAGTAGACTTCCTCTTTCCCCCTCCATGTTCTACACTTTATCTTTAAACCCTTCTTTTACTCAAAATAGATAAAACTATGGACATAAAAGACGGAAAGATAGATACAGCACACGTAATAGAATAGAGTTTTAAACCACTGACTTCCTTCACATTCAGTTCAACCACTGAGATTTTGGCCAAAGTTTTACTCATTGTTGAATAAATTGCATGAGGCCTCTTGAAAATTAATTTCCAGAAATGCCAGTGACAAATTATTAAAGTGTAAATAAGAGGATAAAAATATTTGCCAAAAAATATTGGAAACAAGAGGCTACTCTGCATGTCCTTTGCTCCTACTGTGAATTCTGTCTGCTGAATAAAGGACACATTAACTTATTTAACTAGCTGGTTGTTAGAAATAACTCAGAGAACCTTGAACATACATCACTGTTGCAAAATACCTCAGAATGCAAAATAAAATAATGGCATGAAATAGGGATTTGGGGACAAACTGCCTGATAACTCTCAAAAATGAATTATGCTGCTTTTTCCAACCTCCATGGAGAAAGGCATGCTTCCCTTTGGGATTTCTTCTACCATTTGGTGCAACATGCACTTGGCTATAATAATACAAGCTTCATTAGAGAAGTAAAATGCAATTGTCTCCAAGAGATCAAAGGACAATCTATTAAATAAAGCAACTGGAACACTCCAGAATGAAATAATATGAAAAGTTAGAATTTTACGGTGAATCAAAATGTAAATTGTACTGGCATACTGTGGCTAAATGCAGAACTGAAGATTAGCTTTATTAAGGGGAAACTGACAGTGGCTTGAATGATCTAAAAAATATGAAAAAAATGAATTTCAAGCAACCTGTTTAATGTACTAGATTAAACTAACATTGGTACTATTTTAGTAAACTTAAAAGCACTGCTGGTTAACTATGAGCAAACTAAGAGATATAGAATCAAAAATAATAGGTATTGTGATGTTTATAGCAAAGTCTGTATTCAATGACTCAGGGATTAGAAAGGATGATTTTGTTAAAACAAAACAAAGCCTAACACCTTTCTATCAATTGTGTTCAAAACGAAATAAGTGACACATTGTATACTGACCACTTACATGCTTCTGAAATCTGTAAGAATTCTGCTCTTAAAAGAAACAGAGAACTTAGTACTAACTGTTTAAAATCAAAGGTCTTTATGAATTCTGAAAGCTAGAGCCCGTGTTTGCCGGAAGGAAAGAGAGAGAGGTGGAGACAGGTAAATCAAACTTCTCTGCACACCAGGGGTTCTGAATTTGACTTCTTTTCAAATGCTTATTGAATACTTGGTGTTTTTCCTCCAAATGGAAGTGACAGATTTTAAAACACCTTACTGTGTATTTCAGTGCATTACATCACTTAAGTCATTTACAAAATTGTATAAAATTACCCTGAAATCGCATCAAGTATAGCAATGTACCATGAAACTGAAAGAAAAAAAATCATAAAAAAACACATTTCATTTTGCAAAGGAAATATAATAGAGTCAAGGGTCTACGAATGAAACAGTTATTCCCTTTCACGTTCTGGAGCACAATCTAACTTACTACAATATTCTTTGCATCTGTGGAAGACCTTGAGTGTTTTTGTTTTCAGTAAGAAAACCCTGAGTTTTTTTTAAACTATTGGTTTAGAAAATTATTGACAAAAGCAATAGAAAGTAATAATCAAGGATAATAAAAGGATAATAAATCAAGGATAGTAAAAATCAAGAAAAGGAGTATCTATTCAATTTCTAATTACAATAGAAGAGTATCTGTGAAAACCCTGAATCCATTTAGCAAACATCATTTTTTTTTTAATGTTTATTTATTTTTGAGACAGAGAGAGACACAGCATGAATGGGGGAGGGGCAGAGAGAGAGGGAGACACAGAATCGGAAGCAGGCTCCAGGCTCTGAGCCATCAGCCCAGAGCCCGACGCGGGGCTCGAACTCACGGACCGCGAGATCGTGACCTGAGCTGAAGTCGGACGCTTAACTGACTGAGCCACCCAGGCACCCCAAACATCATTTTTGAAAATTAATTTTTATTACAATTTTATTTCGATTATTTTCAAATGAAAACACATATACTATGTTTCCTAAGTTTTCACACACTTTCACAAAATCCATACTCTCCTCATGCCCATAATTTAAAATGTGATCTAGCTTTATCACCACAAACCCGCAATTTTAAAGTCTGGCCCCTGTAGGAGAAGGCAATCCATTGTTACTCTGTCTACTCCCTGCCTCTCCCATGGTTCTAGAAGATCAAAAGGAACCCCATGTCTTGACAATTGAATCTTAAAACGACTCAAAATAAGACAACAGGATGAAAATATGGTCAATAGAATATCCTACTCAAGTAGTTGTATCCTTCCTTCCTTTTCCAGACCCTGAAAGTAATTAGTGTATTATTTAGTTTCTAAGAATGGCAGATTTTCTGTGTTAATAGAGGTTTCTCTATGATGCTAATAGGCTCTGGGCAGGTTGGCTGCACTTACCCTAAGGACCATGACGTTTTTGATCCTCTTTTTGGAGATATGAAGAACAACCTCCAAACCCTTGGTAATCACCCAGCTTGCTATCGGTTGTACTCTATTGGCTAGGTTAACAGAGACGAGCACTGTCAGAAAGCGCATAGAGCTGGCATTTTAAAAACCAGACAAATCAGAGGGAGGAACACAGCTCTGAATATTTAGCATCTGTGTGACCTTGGGGAACTTACTTAATCCTTCTGAGACACAATTTCTTCACCTAGGAAATGAGGATTATCTGGTCTACCATCAGATGATTGTGGTGACCGTTAGAGAAGATCATTTTATAGGAAGGACATAGTGCAGGGATGAGCATGGGACAGGTGCTTTAAAAATGTTTGTTCTACTCGCTTCTTGTAAATATTTTACTTGGAAGCTTCAACTGGGGCAGATTATAAAACATCACCTGCTTGAGGTATTGTCCTACAAGGCATTGGCCCCTAGAAAGCACATTTCCTCTGCTATTCTGTTGTTGGCCCTGGCTACCTTTCCGGGAGTGATTTATATCACTGATTTCAGACTGTTATTCCCAAAGAAGACTGGCCCTGTTTAGCTTTCAGACCTCTATTGTTTGCTGCGTTTTTGGAATAAATATGCACTTGCTAATATTCTGTATGCTAGGAACCCAAAAAATAGGATTACCTGCAAACCACCAAAACTCTCAGGATTTACTTGTATTTATAATTGCACAGAGTCCGAAATTATTTGGATTTTGGTTTGTTTTGCTTTTTAGATAGCAGATTGAGGGTTTTTTTTTTAAAGCAGATAGAACAAGTGGAACTATGAAAAAGGAGAAATAATGTCATGACTGATGCGATATTTTAATTTTTTTCTCTAGTAAATACTTTCTATAAATATGTGTATTTATTACATACAATTCACATTTAGAGAAATTTGAATAAGGAGTTTAAAAATTAGGTTCAATAAATAAATGACCATGACAAATACTATTCATATTAATAAAGATTTTCTAAATGTTAACAAACTATCTATACTGCAAACACTGACCTAAGGTTAAAGATTATATCATGTTTTCAGTACTGTACGGTTGAGTCTGGATTTGTTTATATTCAAAATTCATCTAAGCAGTTAATCTTTGAAATTCTAGAGCAATTCCAGGAAGGTGTGTGTGTGTGTGTGTGTGTGTGTGTGTGTGTGTGTGTGTGTGACATAGTTTGGGCATTAATTTAAAAAATAAAAACTATAAATGTGCAAAAATATTTATATGAACAGCACTCCTGGATGGAAACTCCATTTTTAATAGTCAAACTTGATGCACATACTGGTCCCTTGGCATGCTCAGCTCAGAGCCATCTGTCATGTTGGCACTGTGCCCACTCACAAGGAGTTTTGCCAGTTTAACATGATATAGGTGACACCAAAATGAAGGTTTGAGAGGATAGATACTGGAGTGAGCTATGACCCCTCCTGTAGTCAGGACCCTTGGTGGCTATCTTTATTGGAGAGGAGGATTTGTGTTAATTCTGTGCACCCTGTGTTACTAAAACTCCATTACAAAAAAAAAAAAAAAATCAGTGTGCCGTCACTCATCAGAGCATTAAATTTTTTACTAAGTGTAGACAGTTAAATATTTCAGTCTAAGACCTTGCACCATTTTGGAATGAATATTATCAGTACACATATTCTTAGTAGGTCAAGAATACGTATGGCAGTATAATTGATTTTCAAAGACTTTCAAAGGGCTATGCATTAACATATATAATACATATGTTCTATGGGAAGGAGCAGGACTAAAATAATCCACTACTTACACTTTTGTTCAAAGTGTTTCTTAAATGCTTTTCCTATACTGTATCTGTCAATTTCACTACATTTATTTGTTTCAGACCTTAGATGAAGGTACTGAGTTTTCACTTTATTTCTGGGGATCAAATAATAACACTTACAATTTTATATCACTGTTTTTTTTTTTACAAAATTCCCTGTAACTTTTTACAAAATTCTCATACTGTTAAAATCTGTAAAGTTTCCTCCCTTTCATGGTCTTGTCCTATTCTGAGTTCAAGATACTACTTAGAGAAGTGATACACAAAAGTTTGTTAAGGGAATTCAGAAAAATAGATATTTTTATATAACCAGTGGGTCAATTTACCTTGAGTCCAACGAGGCATTAACAGTGCAGAAGTGAAAATAGCCACCCTTGCATTTGTGAAGCATCACAAAATTTTTCTTAGTCTAGCCTTCCTATAGCTTATTGAAAAGAGCAGTAATCTAGAAAGATTTTTTAAAAACTTTCAGAGCATAGTCTGACTAACTTCTTCTATTCCTGAATTTGTAATTATAGGCCAGCATTACCTGGTCAGATTAGGTAGCACGAAACATAAGGTGGCAAGTAAGAGATAATTATTATTAATTTATTCAGCCACTTACTCACCTCTATTCATGCAACACACACTCTGGTCAAGGCAATGGGGAACACAGAGGGGAAAGAATACAGGGACTCAGAGTGCTCAGCCTGTACTCATAAAAGAGGGGTGGTAGCTTTCTCTTCTCCCATAATGCTGGACATAGGCAGGCCTTACTTCCTACTGGATCTATGTATACTGAGATGCCAGTGGACACTTGCAAATGAAATGTTCATCATACCCATAGAAATATGTTCACAGAAACTCACATCATCTTTAAAAGACCTCTGACATAGAGGCAGGTGAAAGAGAGATAATATGACCCAGTTTGGTACGATATAAAATGTTGTCAAAAGATGACAGGGGCGCCTGGCTGGCTGAGTCGGTGAAGCGTCTGACTTCAGCTCAGGTCATGATCTCACGGCTTGTGGGTTTGAGCCCCGCATTGGGCTCTGTGCTGACAGCTCAGAGCCTGGAGTCTGCTTCGGATTCTGTGTCTCCCTCTCTCTCTCTGCCCCTCCATGCTCTGTCTCTCTCTGTCTCTCAAAAATAAATAAACACTAAAAAAAATTTTAAAAAATATGACAAACTTGTGTTGTATGTTCTATCATAATTTGGTCATTTTTTAGCTCTGTTACCTTGGGTAGTGGTTTATTCTGAGTCTCAGTTCACTTTTTTTCTGTAAAATGGGGTAATAGCTCCCGCTTCCTAGAGTTGATCTGAGTATTTTGTAGTACATATAAAATGCCTAGTTCAGAGAAGGGGCTTAAGCCTGTGTGACTCAGGCATAAATGATAACACAGCATTACTTGCTTCTATTTTTAATTAGAGTCTATTGCCTATTTGGAAATGTGCTAAGACCTTGCAAAAGTGGGTTTGTTAATGTTTAAAATATATCTTCTTATAATTGTACACCTAAAGAAGTCCCAGTGGCTTGCTTTAAAAATATAAATGCCAAACTATGTATCATGAAAGAAAAATCATAAATCCTTGTCTTGGTATATATACTGCCCTTTTCTTCACTCACTGGCTGACTTGAACTCTGCCAATCCATTGCTCAGCTTCCAGAGTTGCAAAAAACAAGTCTTGTGTATTTTGTTCGCTAACATATCCTTAAATCTATCAGGGTGTCCAGCACATGTAAGCTAACAATAAACATGTTAAATGAAGGGATATCATTATCTCTACCAATGGTCAGGAGCACTAAGGAGGCATCCTTTCTTTGACCAATACACAGGAAACAAAAGCAAAGATAGTCATGATGAATGAAAAGAATTCATAGTTGAATTCATTCATGCATAAATGGATCCATCATTTTACCATGCCTACTATGATTACAGTTCAATATTAGTAAAGGAAGTTGAGTTCCTTGGCTCTAGGAATTTATTATCTAGTTGAGTAGTAAACACACACACACACACACACACACACACACACACACACACAAAGTGCATGCAGTCGTTAAGAGACAATTCATGTGTCAAGCTGAATCATACAAACATCACTTATAGGAGTTTATGGGAGCAGAAAATCATTATGCCTACAATAGTTGGGGAAGCCTTGGGAAAAGAGGTGGCTTTTGAGTTGACTCATGAATAATGTATGAGGCTGCTATTGTGGAGAGGAATCTTGCCCTAGTAAAGGAACCCAGGATGGCTAGTGTTCTTTTACCTTTGGCCACGATGGCAAAGTCAAGAGAACTGGATTCTTCCATAGCATGTGCTACTATAAGTGTGGGAAGTCCATCTAATTTTTCTGAGTCTAACTTTCTTCACCTTCAAAATTAAAAGGTTTATACCTTGGCTTCTTTCAACTGATTCCAACCAAGATCAACATTGACAGATGGGTAAAGTGATGATGCCATGCCAAAAAAAACAAAAAACCAACAAAAAACCCAAAAACTGCCATCATGAAATAAGTCTAGGTGAGTTTTTAGAGCTTACAAATGAAATAAAATGGTTTTCCATGAGCCTAAGCTTACTCATTGTGATGTGTGAAATGGAACTACATAATGGTAAAAATCAAGTTAAATACTTATAACCTTGCTAATTTCCAACTAGTTCCTATCAAATGACATATGAAAAATATCTTTGGAAGGGAGTGTCATGATCTAAATAGGAAGATGCCTGATAACACAGACCAGTAAGATCAAGCATGAGTTTCATATAATCTGAGTCCAACTGTAGATATCTTCCAAAAATAATGATCCATTCATATTATAATAGGCCAACTACCTGAGTCATACTTTTTGTATGAGCCCTCAGAGTTCACGGTGCCTTCTCTAACAGCTCTTACAGTTGGTAGATTAGAATAACTAAGGGATACACACTGATACTAGTCTCCTTTATTAAAGATCTAGTTAAGGTTAGGGATTTCCTAACCTAAATGTTTCTAAAATTTCACAGTGAGGCTCCTAAAAATAGAGCAGGAAGTTTTTTGTTGTTAACCTGAACGTAAGTAACAAATCCAAAAGCATAATATCTCCTGAAATATCTAGAATAATATTTTAGCAACTCTAAATTGCTTTCAGTAGTTGTAACTATTCATTTTAGAGCCATAGGTCCATCTATTACTAAGTTTAGTTTGAATTATGACACAACTATGGATAATAAGTATAATAAGAATTATATAAAAGTAACTATGATTGTATGCACAGTAAATGAATAGAGCAGTGTGTGTGTGTGTGTGTGTGTGTGTGTGTGTGTGTGTGTGAGATTTCCAGTTGCCAAGCAATATTTTAGATGGGCAAGACTCCCACTATTTTCAGAACTGCACTGAATATCATGATCTTGTCCCCCTTCATTGATATGTGGTTGTGAATTCTCCCACCCAAGCCAATGAAATATGTTACTGTCACTGAAGGATATGCCTTGCGTCCTCTTTGGTGTTCACAAAGCAGGCACTTAGGAAAGCTTGTTGAAATCAGGGATTATCTCCCATTAATATTATTAATATGCATTTGTCAATGGCACAGACAGTCATGGGTCTCGCTGTCCATTACCGTACCTGCATAAGGTTAGGAAATTCCTATACTTTCCAATATGCCTTTATCAGGCCATCCCTCATTGTGGGCACTTCAACTTTGGAGTTTCATCTGGATACAGATGCTCTGAGAAAGGATACTAAAATTCTACTGCTCAGTGAATATTTGAATAATGAGAAAAGGGGGTGGGAGAGAGGTCCCACACTGGTAAGTTCTATGAAGTTGTCTTTTGCAGATGGCACAAAAAGGAGGAAAAACAAAGGAGGTAAGAGTAGAATGCAAAGAGAAAAAACCTACCGTATAGTTTTGTTGAGACATGACTCTTCTTATCCCCCCCCCCCCAATACCAGTCCCAGACTGACAGCAGGTCACCATGGAGTATGTGCATGTGTGTGTTCGAGAACATGAAGAATTTGGCTAAGTCACAAAAGGGTATCAATTGATTCACTAACCATTACTGCAAAGCTGTCACTTCTAAGTATTTATCAATGTGTTTTGAATTACAGAGTCATAAAATATATTCCAAATATATGAACTATGGCTTTTGGTCTGGGTGTGGAGGAAAATTTTTTAAAATGTGCTTAGATTTTCATTTTTAATTACACAGGTGACTGCTTAAACATTCCCATTAATATAGGAAATTAAAATGTTTATTTAGTAAGTTGAAACTGATAATTGTTTTTATAATTTTATACACAGACTGGAAGAGTTTTTTATAATATTATTTTAAAGCAAAGCATATGAATTTCGGGTCACTACAGAGTTATCTGCCTTCAACTTACGAGTCTAATACGCAATGAGACTAAGTGACGGGGCTGCTATAAATTTGGAGATAAAATGCCTTTAGACGTCACTCTAACAAGACCTGCATGCTATTAGTATTCTCTCAGGGATCAATTTTAAAAGTTGTAACATAATAAAAAATGGTTGGACTATATTTCCCCACAGCTTTCATTTTATTATGTTGCATGAAATATGCCTTTATTGGCTATAGCATTACTGGAAGTAAAATATACTGGGTACTGAAAAATTCTGTCACTTTGTATTAGCTGTAAATTATCGACTAGTATAAACCCTAATTTCATTTGTCACATTCTGTTGCATTGCTGCTCTTCCTTGTTCCCATTCTGTCATTCTGGCAGGCCCGCGCTGCCCCAGGTATCACGGCATCGCCATCTGCACCCGACATCTGTCTCTCTATTGATCACACGGGTTTAGCACTTGATCAAACAGAGCACAACAGAATACATCTCTTTTTGCAATACTGCCAATGCCAACTGCTGCATGAAATCTGCTACAAAAGCCTCCTTTACCTAGTTGAAAAACTGCATGTGTGTGGCTCTGCTTTGCTATAAACTCAGCATTTTCACCCCTCCAGTCTTGCACTGTGCAAGAGCTATATTTAAAAAAAAAATCTAGTTTTCATGTATTTGAGAATAATCAGGCTAACTGTGACCGATGCCAGGGATAATGGTGAGAGTCACTAGGAGAGGTGGGGGAGATGATGTATGCTTCGTAGGCCCACCTCTATGAAAGCCATTGTTCCTACTTTATTTGTTTGTTTGAGGGCATTTATGGGGATGCATGAAACCTGTGACTGCCCAACAGAGTTTTGCACTCTTTATCCAGCTGCTTCGGTGTGGTGTAACAGGAGCGTTAACACCATCCAAGCCAGGAGACAAGCGTTCCACATTGGCGTATAGCGTTCAAGCATTTAAGAGCCACCTATGTTTTCGCCTTGTATAGGCAGCCCTTGAGAAGTCTATGAAGCAATCGCGGATTTTTGGTTAGCTGTAGGGAAAAACAGCACATTTTCAGAAGGGCTACAGGGTTTTTACCTATGTGACTCTCACTCACCTTAAGGCAGGGCCACATGTGCAGCCATGAAAACCAATGCCAAGTTGTTGCAATAAACAGCCAGCACAATGGAAAGATAAGGCTACAGGGAGATATTCAAGGAGAGTAAAAGCCAGAACAGCAGCATTTTTAGTTCCCAGAAACACAATGGTTGGATTAAGGTATGCAGTCATTTTTGTTCCCATATTTTCACACTTTCCACCATGAGACAAACTGTTTCCAGGGAGAATATCTCACACTCGCCATGTAAACAAATAAATAAAAATGCCCTTAAAATTTAAGACAGATAGCCATATCATGTTTAAAACCTATTCAATATCTTACTAGCCAGAGACTGCATATTTTATTTATGACCTTCCAAATTACTTTGGGGGGAAGGGGGCACAAAAATAGCCTCCAACGTTGACAATGGTCAAGTTTTTAAAACATTACTTTTTTTTTTAATCTTAACTGATTCATGGTGGTTATAAAATTAGCAATCCTTGTTTTTAAAGGCAGTCTTAGTTACATCATAAGACAAGTGGATTCTAGCAATGTATTATTCATAAGATGTTTCGTAGCCAAATACATTAGAGTATATAGTTGTACCAACAAATTAATATTTTAGAGCTAATTGAAATTGTTCTTCCTATAAAGATTAAGCCTCTTTTACCCAACACACTTCAGTCATTAAAATAACACTTTTAATGCCTTGTCTAAATGATGCCTGACATTAATGCAAAGCTATATTAAAGCACTCAAATGACCAGTTCTTTTGTAATGTATTCTATATGATCAGACATTGGGTCAGAGTTGGGCAGTGTGTATGAAGCGAAAGCTAATTAAAATATATTCTCTATAGAACTTTACAGAAAAAAGAGACCAATAATCATCAGAAGGTAGTCTGAAAATGGCATTTCTGAAAGGCTTGCAGTATGCTTTAATCTCCTTGCATAAGGGTAATTTTTGACATAAAGATTTTATTGTAGGCTCAAAACTTCTGCTGGAAAATAATTTTTTACTATGTCAATAAAATCATTATGAAGTCTCTCACATGCATTTCTTATATGATTTTTATTTCCTAGAAAATCAAGTTTCATTTTCAAGACAATAAAGTTTTCAGTATTTTGCTACATTTTCATTCAACCCAGCATGTTCCTGAAAACAGAGTTAGCCTTCCCTGTCTCTACTGAGGCTGCGGCTACAATTATTACAACAACAACACATGCATGCACGCACGCATGCACGCGCGCACACGCAGACACAGACACACATTAAATTTCCCCTCACCATCACAAAATGCAGAAGAACAGACACACTGAAGGTCTGTATCTAGGCAGACTTGATTATGCACTACAAAAATCCTCCTAATAGTAGCTACTTAAAGCTTCTGCAGCCGGGGCCAAATCTGCAACAGTCATGTTTGGGCTTACAGATCATGTCCCAGTTTTATTCTTTGTGATCCCTCACACATTTTTAACACATTTGTGTTAAAAAGGAAAAAAAGAAAGAAAGAAAGAAACAACACATGCTTTTACTTCCATTGATAGAAAAAAAAAATTAGTCATTACCACTTTTCTCTTACAACTCACACTTCTTATATTCTTTTTGAGAAATTAGATTTGATTGAGAATGGCAGGTCATAGAACAAGAAATTCAGGTACAGTATTCATCTCCGGAGATCAGGGGTCCTAGACAAAGACTTTGCTTCTGATGTCTTTTATTCACAGACTTTTCACTGATATCATTTCATCTCAAACTTTTCATCTCTGCATGGTATGACAGAGCCTCGAAGCCTGTACTTACTACTTCCTGCTGTTTAGAATAACACGTATATTTAAGAATGAATAATTGTATTTCCGATGCTGCATATTTTCAAGACAGTGGATCTAACAAATTCTTTATATAGCAGTTGAATACAGATTTATAGTTGAATATTTTCTTTTAAATTAAGTAACTTCAACTTCTCTTTTAAGTTAAACTTAAAATTTTATCAATAGAAATGAGCAACCACAATCTCTCATTGTTCATAATGGCAATGTGCCTTGATTCCCATTCTAGATTTTGGACTCCAAGGAAATTTTATTGACTCTGAACTAGAAACCCCCATCCACCCCACTGGGGAAAAAAAATGGATTTCATTTTTGCTTTATTCCTATAGTACTGATGGAAAACTCAACTTTACCATGATAACCATATTTATTATTATGATTAGAAACAGGGGGAAATATTAGGCAATGAATACTTGCACAAAATATTTAGAGAATATAAATTAAAAATCTATACATAAGCTTTCTTTTTTTTTTAAATTTTTTTTAACGTTTTATTTATTTTTGAGACAGAGAGAGACATAGCATGAACGGGGGAGGGGCAGAGAGAGAGGGAGACACAGAATCGGAAGCAGGCTCCAGACTCTGAGCCATCAGCCCAGAGCCCGACACGGGGCTCGAACTCACGGACTGCGAGATTGTGACCTGAGCTGGAGTCGGACGCTTAACCGACTGAGCCACCCAGGCGCCCCTACATAAGCTTTCTTAAAATATCTACTAGCACGCTAGAAATGCTAACAATGTTACAAGACCCATGCTGAGTAAGACAGTTGCTGAAACATCCAATCCAATCTCACCTAAGGAATGACACGTTTAACTAGTAGCAATTATTTCATATGAATAGGAATTTAGGTATTATTTTTTATTTCCACATTGGATGAGATATTTGTCATGACTGCATGGTAGGAAAGATGCATTGTTATAATTATTACATTATGTGGGCATGAATATATAGTTAACAAACAAGAAAAATATACATTTGCTTTTTTTACCAAAATGTTTTCATACTTTAAGGCAGATTCACCAGATTGCTAAACATCATACTTCAGTTAAGTGTACTTTGAAGTTACTGCTTTTTTAATTTGCATTTTAGAACTTCAAGTTTCTTTTTCCGTGACATAAATTTGTTTTTCTCTGGTGGCAGTTCTTTCCAACATAATTCAGGTTTTCAGCAGCAATCCCAATTCCATAAGAAATTAAGAGAGATTTGTAGTAAAAATGAAGATGATGCCCAAACCCAGGCTCGATGACAACATTTCTGGTCGAGAGATGAGGTTTGTGTGAACTGTCTGAGGGTTCAGAGGAGCTGTCTGTGGGTGGGCTGTGTGTACAAACTTTATGGTATGGTTTCTATGGTCTCCAACCTCCACGTGTTAAAAGTCAGACTTCCATGCCACGAAACCCATCATTAGAATTTAAACCACTGATCTCTAGAACCTAGGATTTAAATTCCCAGCATATCATTATGTAACACAAAAAGTCACTTGTCGTGGTGGAAATTGCAGCTAATTCCAGACAGCTCTTTGTTTGGTTTGCTAATGAGGAGTGTTGAGAGAGGAGCACGCCCCCTTTGGGTGACCCTAGCCTCTTAGGTTGGTCCTGCTCAGGTGTGTCAGAGATAGTTCCAACTCGCTCAGAAATCATGTGCCTGCTGAAAGGCAGACGTGCTTGTTTTTTGAACTCAGAAAAGGATCCTGAGCTTTGCCCCCCCCACCCTCCCCAACCTCCCAATTATTTCCTGAGAAAATTCTGTTCCAGTGGTTTGAAAACCTTGTGCAGACTCTTAGGGTGTCCTAATGAAATTCTACAACGATCTACAATTTATATTTTAAATTTCCTTATGTATTTGGGAAGAAAAAAAAGGTTTTCTCCTCTCAAAGGTCTATAAAGAGAGGCAGAAAAATATTTAGACAATTATATAGAGGGTTTATGACTGCGACCATATGAGTTGAGAGGTAAAGGCTGGAAGCACATATGATGTGCATTCCTGAAATCATTCCTAAAGTTCTTTTTCAAACAAGGTGGTTAATTATTAAAACAGAACAAGTGTTGTTTGCTTACTCTATATAGTTATGCTAAATCATAAACTAAGCACTATTTAAAATGTTCTACATTGACAGGGAAGGAGAAAATATGTACATGGGCTTTAAAATATGCGCGTAGTCACCACAAACAACCAACTGTTTCCTGTTTATGACAAAGGAGTAAATAATCCATTGATCTGGCAGCAGGGCACCTGCTTTGCAACCGACTCCATATCAGTAGTCCCTGAACCCTCATTATTTTTCCTCAATTAAAGTTCATAGTCTCGGAAAGTCTGTGCCGAGCAGATGTACAACTGTTCTTGACAACGGAACACAGAAGAATCACAAATTTAGAAAACTACTGCCATTTCATAAAACCCAGAATCACATCATTTGTTGTGGGTAAGAAACATTACAAACAATATGTCTCTTTTATAGGCTGCTAAGCCGGCACATTACAGAAAAGAATATTAAAGTTCAAAAACTGTCACATGAGCAGTACATTATGAATACAGTAATGCATTTTTTTATGATTCAAATAATGGTTACCGAAATGAAAAAAAAAAGGAAAATCTTCAGTGGGTTATAATGTAAAAATTGTGACGGAGAATTAGACAGAATTGGAAATATGAGCAAATCCAAGCACAAAGTAATGCTCTACAGAGAACTACAAAATGTAATAACGAATGTATTTCAGAAATATGAATTTAACTAATGCTAGTTTTATTTTCATCTTTTGCATAATTCTGAAATCTATGAGGCCAGATCATTAAGGCAACACATTTAAATAAAAAATGCAGCAAGAATCCAGTTTCAAATATAACTAAGAGACAATCGGTTGAAAAAAAATTTTTTTTTATAATGTACCTAAGGTCAAATACCACAGCATCATCCATTTTAAAAGCTACATAAAAATAGCCTCCATCATTCACACACCTCCTTCTTTGCTTAAGAAAATGAGAAGGAGAAGTAAGCAGTCAGGGAGATGTTTATTTCCATTTTATTTTTTAAATGCTATCTCCATAAGACACTGAAATACATATTTTACAGTAAACAATATGAAGGTCCTACACGACATTTTCTAGTCCCTTCTCTCAACATAATTCTGACTCCACAGTATGTGCTCTACAGACTGTAGCAGATTGTGAGTCTTGAGGTCAGAGTATATGCTTGAAGCATCAATGGCCACACCTGTCATTTTAGTTTTCCAGGCAAGAACGTGTTATTGTTTAATGCTGTAACACGCATTTGTTACAACCCGACTTCCAATTTTGCCACTGCCGTGGAGGTGACTAAACTACCCCACTAACAGAAATATTTTAGTAATATTTTAACTTCTACTCTCTGTTATAATTACTTTATTTAATTATTTGAGACACATATTTTTTTTTTCCTAGCCACGCAGGCTCCTGTAATCCATTTTGGATTTTCTGTGTAAATGTAACACAGTTTGGAAAGGGGGGAATAAATCAGGCTTGTACTTCTGAGCATTAATAGAAATGTTTAAAGTCTACCCGGTGTGATTGCTGGTAGGGAAACATTTTACCTCTTCACATTTCCCTACTGTTTGCGCTGGATTAACATAGAGAATATTTTGAAGACATCACCAAATTCGATTGGAAAAATCTCCCTTCTATTCACTTAAAAGTCTGCATGCTGAACTGATAATTCAGTTATGACAGGGCTTGATGGGACCACGGCCTCCCTCAGACAAAGGGCAGAGTTAAAATATCCTGGGTGGTCAGATCAGTCTTTAGTAGCTTTGCTGCAGGATAAGCCTGTTTCTATGAAAATTCTTCTTGTATATCCATCCCCCCCCAAATATATTTCTTACATTTACATTTAAAATGTTATAGTTGCTTCTAAGATACATTTCACCAATCTCCCTCTTGGCAAAATTAGTTATTCTCTACCAGTGTTGCTCTTCTGAATCAAGCAAATTATGAACATTACTCTTGCTCATTTCGCCCTTAAGAAAACAGCTCAGGGGCGCCTGGGTGGCTCAGTCGGTTAAGTGTCCAACTTCAGCTCAGGTCATGATCTCACTGTTTGTGGGTTCAAGTCCCGCATCAGGCTCTGTGCTGACAGCTCAGAGCCTGGAGCCTGTTTCGGATTCTGTGTCTTCCTCTCTTTCTCTGCCGCTCCCTATTTGCACTCTGTCTGTCTCTCTCCTTCTCAAAAATAAATAAACATTGAAAAAAATAAAAACAAAAAAAGACAACAGCTCAAAGTGTAGTCATCAAAGATATGTCATCAGAATAGACACATATGCTATATGGAGCAAAATTGCTAATCTCTCAGGCACCCCAATAAAATTGTGACAAATAACTTGTATAACAGAACTTAGAAATATGCATTGTTTTTATAATTTCCAGAAAGATTTTATTACACCAATCTGATTTCACCTGCCTTGAATAATATTGATTTAAAAAGTCACAATTTTATATACTAGTCATAAAATTTTTAAAATATTTTAAGTTAAAATATTGCAGCTTACAAAGTACTTTTGGAGTATCTTACTAAGATGATTTTATTTCAGATAAAATGCACATGCAATTAACTAAAGTCACAGCATTGGAGACAGCAGAGTTAGTTTCAGAGACAAGTAACTGAGAGATGCTACTGTGACATATCCATTCATGGAATCTATTCTATTCACTCTTTTTTTTTTAACTTGGTTTTAAAAAAATTTTTTTTTAATGTTTATTTATTTTTGAGACAGAGAGAGACAGAGCATGAATGGGGGAGGGTCAGACAGAGAGGGAGACACAGAATCTGAAACAGGCTCCAGGCTCTGAACGGTCAGCACAGAGCCCGACGTGAGGCTTGAACTCACAGACCGCAAGATCATGACCTGAGCTGAAGTTGGACGCTTAACCGACTGAGCCACCCAGGCGCCCCTAACTTTTTTTTTTAATGTTTATTTATTTTTGACAGAGAGAGACAGAGCGTGAGCGGGGGAGGGGCAGAGAGAGAGGAAGACACAGAATCGGAAGCAGGCTCCAGGCTCTGAGCTGTCAGCACAGAGCCTGACGCGGGGCTTGAACACACACAGGCCGCGAGATCATGAGCCGAAGTCGGATGCTCAACCAACTGAGCCACCCAGGCACCCTTATTCACTCTTTGATGATAGGTAAGTTACCCCTACTTCCCAGGTTCAGTTTTTCTACATCTGTAAGATAAGGAGAATTCAGTCTACAGGGATTTTTTTTGTTTTTTGTTTTAAGATTTCAATGAAATAACATATAGAGTCTCCCCACACAGTGGGTATTCAATAAACACTAGCTCCATTTGGTTCTTTGTGTCTTGTGCTTGACAAAGCATTACCAAATGTAGATTTCTTGTTCTTTGTTTTCTGTCATGGACACTCATGGATGTGGCCCAGAAGCAATCTTACATTCCCCTACCTCTGTGTTTTTCTCCCTAAAATATTCATCATGCTCATTTCTCATTTCTGAAACTGGCAACATTTCCAGCATGATAAAGTACTAGAGATAACAGAAGGGTAGTTTTCTGGGTGGCTAAATTCCCCTCTGCCTCCCTTCTTTCTTCTGTCTTTCTCTCTGTTTTCCTTCTGTCTCTCCTTTCTTTCCCCCCAAGCTTCCTTTCTTTCTCCTTCTTTCCATTCTCCTTATCTCCCTCTCACTCCCTTCTTCCCTCTCATTCTCTCTATTCTTAAAAAACGGTATTTGTTGGTTATGACCTAACAGTCACTTGGCAGGATGTAGGGACTTCTTTTGAAGGGCTGGCAGTCCTACATGGAGAAAAACACAAACATGACAGGACATACAGAATAGCGTTCTGCAGCGTGTACAGGAACTTCTGAGAGCTTCTTAAAGGAAAAGAATCTAAGGTAGACTGGAGCCCACGGTGGACGGAAGTAATGCTTGTTTCATAGAGATATTTTTCTCCATTTCCCTTTAAATATATGTTTGATGAAAGAGAAGAATTTATTCCACTTAATGCTTAAAGAAATCTTTAAGTTTTTGTTTTGTTTTTTCAATCTATCATTTTTTTAGAGTGCCTTAGAGACTGGAAATTTTACCTCTTACACATTACACAGATGTATGCAGACTACTTAATAGGTTTTCTTTTTATATTTTATATTTAAAACTTTTTAGCAGACAAAAGCATTTGGGGGGGGTAATATTTATTTTATTTTAGTTTTGGGAGAAAGAGAGAGAGGCAGAGGGAGAAAGAATTTTAAGCAGACTTCACACCCAGCAGAAAGCTCAAGAACCCTGAGATCATGACCTGAGCTGAAATCAAGAATCGGATGCTTAATTGTCTGAGCCACCCAGGCACCCGGAAGAAAGCATTTTTAATGTATCCTTTCAAGACCCCAAAATATGTTCCTGCATTTTGCACTTCAGTTTGACTTGCTGTAGTTTTATTTTATTCCTTCTTAATATCGCCACTGAAACAGCTTTATGAAAAGCGAACGGAAGGAAAATGAGTTGATAGAGATTACCGATGCCTCTGTATGTCTCCAGTAGTCTGGATAAAGTCCCTATGCCCGACTAAGGCCAGCAATTCAGCTCATTTCTATACTGGGACTCTCATTTTTTTTGTCTGTGATTTAATGGCAAGAAAACAGAGGTTCACTCCATGAAACATTGTTTCCCTAGATGGTGAAATTTCTGGTATCTTTAAAAATTGAATTAGTCTTTTTGATTTATTCCTAAAGGTGAAATTGGCACCTGTGTCAATGTGTCATATACACCAATTTGGGTGCCAAGTGGTCATGTGACAATTAATGCAGAGAAAGTGGTGCTATGGGCTTAGTACTTCAAACCATTAAGAACTTCAAAATTACAATAAAGAAGCAAAATCATAAATCATTTTTTAGATCAATTTTTAATTGAAAAACTCTATTCATTAGTATGAGCCAAATAACCCATTGCCAAAAGAAAAAAAAAGCAACCAATTATTTACCTTTCCAAAGACAGAATGCCCTTGACATGTTATGCCTGCTCTAAAAAAAAAAAAAAGTGTGTTATACTTCGGAAGGCTCTTAGCTTTAGAAAAAAATGCAAATATATAAATGATTCCATTATCTTTTACTAGTACTTAATAAATCAAGATTGCACATTGAATGCATTGCCATTCTAAACCTTAGTTTAATATTTAATTAACAAGTTCAGCATATATTCTCTTTCGGATTTTAAAATACTGTGTTTGGTCTAGAGCCTTCCTTTACAATGACCAAGAATTTATTCTAACTGTTCATTGCCCATTTTTAAAATGATTAGAAACAATTATTAGAAAAAATGAGATAAACTGATTATACACACACACACACACACACACACACACACACAAATTGTCTTTGTATATATTTGTCTTAATGCCTTTCTTTTCCACCTTTTATCTCTGAAGTTTTTGTGGACTCAACCTTCATGATCCCAATAGATTCAGATCAAATAATAGGAACTCATTTAGAGATGTCTTATAGAAGATTAATGAGAACAACATTCAAGCACAAAGATATTGTTACTACATTATGGTCAACAATGGAAAAAACACCATTTTCCTACAAAGTGATACAGATGCCTGTTAGCAAACCCTACGCACACTGGAGTAAACTAAGCGAGTTGATTGGTACCCAAACTTGCCAACTGCTGAAGCAGCTCAACCTCAAAATATTAAGCCATACCACAGACGTGTGAATACATGAATTGGTTCCACTTTGAAAATTTCATTTGCTACTGTGCAATACTAATGCATCTTGTAAGAGGTTTAAGGATTTCTTCAGAATCACTTCCTTTTCACCAGTGTTACCACACTACTATATTTAACAGAGACATTTACATGCTTTGCATTTTAAGTGCCTCGGAAATCCAAGCACAGAGCCCGCACATTTCCACCGCACCATCAGATGTAATGAGTTATGGTGCTATCGGCATGTTGATAAGCTATAGCCCAAAGAAGAACAAGAAGGAAGTATAAAAAATATGGCCAGAGGATGGGATAAAATTATCAGCTAGTGTGTTTTCCTGTTTGGTTTTAATCTACATTTAATTAAATTCTTATCTTCTGTGTACTTATGGTCGCATTTGAATGGCGAGACTGCATTCATTATGAATGGTAAAACTTAACTCAGAGAACATTACATGTGGCTTCTTTAAAAAAGAGAAGAAGAAAAACGCTGTCTTTATTCTTTACACTCAGGTCTTATAAAAGGGGACCAAACGCTCTCTTAGGTCAAGTGCAGTAGCACTTAACCTTTGGGTTAACTGATTTGGAAAGTGGGACTTAAATCAATTTTAATGCTATTTTTTTTTTATTTTTACAATTTGGAAATGTTATTATCAAATTCCGAGCCTGAACAGAGCTGGCAAGGGGAGCAGTGAAGTGCATTAAGGAAATGCCTTCTTCATTCTTAAAAACAGAGATGATAACAGGAAGTTTTTATTAGTACTGCAAAATGTGATCATTAGTCTGCATCCTTAATTATTAAAACCATTACATTCCCTTGTCTTTATATGCTGAAATAAGAAAAAAATGCCTTAATTGCTATTTAAATTTTTTTCCTGTGTCACAGACCCTTTGAGTTCATTCAAGCATCCATAGATTTCAAAGAAAAATAACATGTTTTCAACATAGCATTATTTCACACACCTACTAGCTTCAAAACATTTTTAGTTCTATTCCAGGAATGGCAGGACAAATTGACAATGTCCTGAAGGCAATATTTGGTCCCTGCAATAACAAGCATGGTTTCCTTGGGTCAACCTAAAGATTGTGTCAGACTTAACAAAGGGAAATAGGGGCAACTGTGTCTGATTTAGATGTGATTGTTGCTGAAGAACTGAGGCTCAAGATTGTACTTGCTATCCCCACTGGATCAAAATTCACTGAAACCAAGAACCAAGAACAACGAGAAGAAAATGCTCCACAGTTATAGAATGGCTAAATCATGGGGATAAAAGGCACAGCAGAGGGAAAAGTGTCAATGGTATTGTAATAACACTGGATGGTGACAGATGGTAGCTACACTCCTGGTGAGCACAGTGTAATGTACAGAGTTGTGGAATCACTGTGTTTTACACTTGAAACTAATGTAACATTGTGTATCAACTATGAAAAGCTCTACAGTTATGTAACTCCTATAACACACACATACACACACACACACACACACACACACACACATACACACATATATATGTATTCTCTTAGTATTCCTATTCTCTTACATATATGCTAGGAGAATACAGATGATTCTGTCACATGTTTTCACAACTTTTCTTAAAATCAGTAATGTATGACTAGTACCTGTATACCAATAAAACAAGAACATTTCAAATGAGCACTTGTGATTACTTTGGTATTTTATGCAATGTGAAATACTAACTAGAAAAGGCTTAACATTCCAACTGAAAGCTCAGATTACCATTATCATTAAATAATGGTAATTACCAATGACATATTTTCCCCAAATATTCCCAGCATAAATATATTGGGAATGATATTTTACTACTTAGCATTATCTTGAAAGGGGCTATAAAACTCCCAACAGTTGGGTCAAAAAGTTTTTATATGATACACTATATACTCCATAACTTTGCTGTGTAATGAGACGCAAAGATCTTCTTCTAAAAAGCCAGTCACCATTCATTTACCCAAAGCTCCAAAGGAGATGAAGGATGTTTTCAGTACATATCCCTTACACTTCAAAGGTTTCTTACTAAAAATAAGCATTTTTATTTGGTTGGACATTTATACAATTCAGTAGATGGGACTGTCACTCTCCTGTACATAACTGGACATTAAAATCACAACTGGGATGAATTTTAAAAACTGGTGCTAATTCTGCAACATTAAGTTTATTTTCAGAAATTATTCTTGATTGTTAGAAAGTAAACAAGCCAATATATTCCTAATAGATGACCAGTCCTGGATACTAATACATATCCTACCCTGAGAGCACAGTTGTCTAAAGCTATAGATTGATAATCAGGTTTTACTATAATATATGATACATATATAGGTTAAAGATAACATTGGTAACTTGTTTGGTTTAGTTCATTATTTTTTTCCCAAAAATACCCTTATGCATATTCTCTTATTAAATATCATTACAGTATATTCCTTGCCTTTGTTTATTTCAGTAAACACACGCATTAGATCGTGTCCATGCACATATCCTAACAAGCTGTTTTATGTGATGTCTTTATCTGAAGAATCTGAAATGTTTTGGATAACTCAATTCAATAAACATTTATTAAGCAACAGTAAATTGACCTAATTTACTATCAGGCAGTCACTCTGTAAGGTACTGTGTAGACAGGATATAATACAGTCTCTGTGAAGGGGTAGAATACAGAAAGCCAATTCTGTAATATAGTTTGTTAAGGGTTATATAGTGTAAGGATACATAAAAAAACTAAGGGAGCAGAGACAGAGAACATATGATGTTCAAATTGATTATGAAAAGACGAGCTAGAGCTTGCTGTGTGGGTAGTTTTGTGGATGCTTAAGACGTAACATATGTACGACCCTATTGTTTCCTCAAGATCATTGAGATAATTGGGATTGACCGTGCCAAAAATTGCCACAGAAGAGGAGAAAACAATTCCTGCACGAAACTGTAAGATACGGCCCAGGCTGCCTCCACGTTAATTTCTCTGTCCTTATTCTAGCCACACTGACCTTCTTTAAATTTTTCAAATGGACCATTCCCTCACTGCCACTGGCCATTTGCGCATGTTGTCCTCCCTGGCTAGAAATCTTCAGCCTATTCCTATTTGATTAAGTTCATCCTTCAAATTCAGCCCATGCAACTATCATTTCTTCAAGAAAGATTTCCCTGACCTTCCCTAATGTGCGCGCACGCACACACACACGCGCACACACAGAAACTCACACGGAGTCTGGGTGTGTTTGCCTGGTTACATGCCATCAGAGAACTGTGTTCTTTTCTATAATGGACTCAGTTTGTGAGGCTACATTTGTTAGTATCTGCCTTTCTGACTAGGCAGTGACTTCCATGAGAAGAAGATGAACTTGATCTATTTTGGATCTACATTACCTCAGCGTCTAGTTGAAGTGCCACACCAGTGTGTTGAATGCATCCGTGACTACAGGTAAGAGACCTCTTCTTGTCCATGCAAGGGTAGCAAGGCGAACTGAGGGAAGGAGTGCTTCTTCCTGGTATTGATGGAAGTGCTCACACATATTTGATGCACCGTGGCTGAACCGTTTAGGAGTATATGTACTTCCACAGGGAGTATAAAAAGAATTATAAAGAGCCAGGAAAGGGCGGAAGTCAGTGTTCCCCCATGTACCCCATCCTAGCTCTGCAGGCAAGTCAGATATCACTTCCACAGTTTGTCTATTTGCAAGTGTACAACACACATATTTACGATGCTTTTACGGTCTGGGGTTCACCTGATTTGATTTAAAAGTGATCTCCTATGTTGAAGGGCAAAAAAAAGTCCACATGCCCTTCCAGTAATAATTCAAATATGTATTACTGTTATTTTTTATAGCTGCCTTTCAGGGGAAAGAGTGCACTTTGAACTAAGCAGAAAGTGATAAAAGAAATCTGAACATTATGAAGCTTGGGCCAATGGAAGAAAATGTGTTCTTGTGGACTGTGTGCATGAAAAATACATGCTTGAAAGAGGGCAGTATAATATGTTCGTTCTTACTTTATGGTAGACACAAAAGTAACTTAAAGCAAGAGCATTTGTTGTGAGCCTCTGCTCCAGTAAATGAGTTGGTAGTTAGTATATAAAGTACTGCAGTTGAAGAACTCTAGGCACACAGGGCCTGCTTCATTAAGAAGGGCTTTTCTGTTTGGCAAAGGGAGTCAAGAGGCCCCCGCAGGCCTGAGTGGCTCAGATAAGACTAACCGCCCCCAATACACACATTTTCTTCTCGCCCTCAGGGGACTGAGGAGACCCAGACCCCTGCGTATTCCTGGCCAGCCCACACTATTCCTCATTGGAAGCTCATAGCTCACTACCATCTCTGAGTTCTGATACAACCGGGACTAATCCTGTGTGCTGATGGACATTAACTAGACTTATCGAGGTGGTGATCGTTTCATCGTATGTGCAATATCAGATCATGATGTTGTACACTTAAAATTAAGATAATGTTATATGTCAGTTACATGTCAATAAAAAAGAATAGATAAAAAAATACTTAATCTTATTGTCAACTTGATCTCTGGTTTTATCAGTCATTCCCAGAAGCCCAGGACTCTTGTGACCCTCAGCCCCATAATACAATCCTCATACAGCCTGACTGATGTTTCTTCTCTCATCTTTCACCAATCCCCAAACCTTTCCACTGATACCCAAGGGAAATTACCAGCAAAATGTTCCATAGCCTCAGCCTCTTCTATCAACATTCACTTTGCCTCCTTGCTCTTCCCCTCTCGAGTGGTAGCCGATTTTACTCCCACGAACAGCATATCGCTTTACCTGCAGGTGAAACAGCTAACTCAGCTCCTGGAACTTCTCAAGTACTTTTTCTGATTTTCTTCTTGGTGACTTGGTGACTCCACTATATCCAGGCAGTCAGTCACATGGACTCTCAGTTCCTTGACCTCCTCTCCTCCAGGGACCTGGCTCTCTACCCCATCTCCAACTGCTCATTCTCTAGGCCTTTTTAAAATTGCCAAAAGTTGTGGCACTCCTCTGTATAATTTCACATTTAGGCATCCCATTCTCAAACCATAGCTCTTACCATTCTATCTCACTCTTTCTAGAGCCTTGATTTCAGCATTAACTTCACCATGACCTAAAATCCAATTTTGCCACCTTTTTCCCCATTGTCTTGCATCCCCTGTGTCCTTGCTCCCCTGCTTACCCAGCTTACATGCTGGCCTTCATCGTAAGCCCTTCCTTGCAAATATCCTCCATTATCTCACTCCCTGTTGCTTCACCGGGTTAGTCTGGCAAAACTCCAACCATGTTCAATCCAACTTTCCACCTACTCTGCATTTACAACTAAAGCAGTGGACTAGCTGAAGAAAAACACAACAATCCTGTCTCACATTAAATTCATGACCAATACCATTGAGTGGGTCATCAGTGCTTCCCAGCAATCACACTGCATTTCCCTGGTCCATTGGCTCTCTAACATCTATTCCCCATCCATTCTCTCTCAACTTTGCTTCCCCCTCCCTAAGAAAATTGTAGTAATCAGAAGAAAACTTTGTTTCCTCCTCCACATCAACTCTGTATATATGGACTGTATATATACAGTGCTGCCATGACCGTAATTATGGACTATAATTAACCATGACTTTATTTACTGTCAACCCCCAATGGTGATAGATGCTCCCTTCTTTCCTGCAAACATCATTTCTTTTTCAGCTTCAAGTGGATCGTTCCCACCAGCATGAAACATATCATAATTTCTGTATCATAAACAAGGAGAACAAGAAAATACGATCCCCAGGTTCTTTTTTACCTGCTTTAATTTACAGCAAAACTCTCTGAAGTAGGTTATCTCTGCTTTCTATCTCCCAATTTCCACTATGTGCTCACTGCTGTATCTATAAGGAAACTGATCTTGTCAATATCACAAGGACATTGCTAAATCCAAGGGTCATTTCTTAGATTTTTGTTTTACTTAAATACCAGAAAAACTGAACACAGATTCTCCTTGAAACACTTTCTTCCCTTGGCTTCCATTCAGCACATCTTTTTAAAATATAACTTACTGTCAAATTGGTTTCCATACAACACCCAGGGCTCATCCCAACAAGTGCCCTCCTCAATGCCCATCACCCATTTCCCCCCCCTCCCCTACCCCCATCCACCCTTGTTTTGTTCTCTGTATTTAAGAGTCTCTTGTGGTTTGCCTCCCTCTCTCTCTGTCTGTAATTATTTTTTTCCGCTTTGCTTCTCCCATGGTCTTCTGTTAAGTTTCCCCAGATCCACATATGAGTGAAAACATGGTATCTGTTCTTCTCTGACTGACTTATTTCACTCGGCATAATACCCTCCAGTTCCATCCACATCGTTGCAAATGTCATGATTTCATTCTTTCTCATTGCCAAGTAGTATTCCATTGTGTATATAAACCACATCTTTATCCATTCGTCAGTTGGTGGGCATTTAGGCTCTTTCCATAATTTGGCTATTGTTGAAAGCGCTGCTGTAAACATTGGGGTACACATTCCCCTATGCACCAGCACTCCTGTATCCCTTGGGTAAATTCCTAGCAGTGCTCAGCACCCTTTCCTGGTATTCTGACCTCACTGGCTGCTCCTTCTCAATTTCCCTTTTTGGGTCTTCTGGCTTCATATGCTACTCTCTCCTGCTCATTCTGTCTAACCACTCTGGGCTAAACCATGCTGTTCGTGGAATGTGCCAAAGCACTCCTGCCTCTACCTGGCACATTCCTGCCCAAGTCAGCTGCATGATTAGCTACTTCAGACCTTCTCAAATGTCCCCATTCTCAGTGAGGTCTTCCTTCACCACCGCAGTCTAAATTTCAAACCTCCTCTGTGTTTGATTTTGCTCTCTGCCTTCTTTTTCTCCACAACACTTGTTAGCATTTAACAAATTACACACATTATGCATGTATTTACCTTTCGTTGTTTTCCCTCTTGGAATATAAGCTCCTAAAGGAAGACGTTCGCTACTCTATTTGATACCTAGGACAACACCTGGACAACACAGTAGGCATATATAGTAACTATATATTGAATAAATCAATAAAACAGACCAGTATTTTAACTTTTTAATTTATTTCTTAAGCTCCATATGAAAACTGTTTTCTTGTCTATTTTCCACGACTCTAAAAAATTATATTCATATATTGGTGTGCTGGATTTCTCTGGTATTTTAATAATATAGAATTGCACACCCATAACTAAAGGTAATTTTATTATTTTTACAATGTTATTTGTCTTTAGGGCATATTTCTATGCCATGAAAATTATTTACCATTATCTTTTTATTGCTTTATTCTTCATATTACATTAGAATGAACACTATTATGTTGGCATTAACCAATATCTCTCATATTTATACTGACCGATTCTCTTTGTACTTCTCCCCCTTCTTCTCTGTTTTAACCTTTGTAGGAGACAAGGAAGAGGATGATAAAAGTGTGTTTGTGGAATATTTTATTTCTGATGGAACAGACCTATATGAGGCAAATGGATTTAAACACTGTGTAATAGTTGCCATTTCTGAACCCAGCTTTGGCTGTCTGTGAAGCATGTAATGAAATTAAGAAGAGCATAAAGAAAGGATTTGGGTGGATTTCCTTGTCTTCAGGATCAATTATTTTGACCTAGGTCCATTAGCCAGACTGCCCCAGTATTAAGGAGCAATTTTTAGTAATTTTAAGCCAAATGCAGTAATTTCTGGGGTTAGGTGAGGATATAGGGAAAAGAAAAGGGGGCTGTAAGGAAGCACACTTGCAGAGAAAAACGTAAAATTTCAACCCTCTCCAAAACAGACCTAAAAGTATGACATCCATTATTCGTATTGGCAGTGATTTCCTTACAATTGTTGACTTTTTTTTGCACCAACCTTTAACCTACCATTTCTGAAACATTCCTAAGAAGACTTGAAAAAGCTGTTAAAAGCATATCTGCCCAGAAGCCCTAGAAAAACTATAGCTGCAAAGTGTCTTTACTGTTTATATAAGAGCAATCAAAGGTATCAGCAAGCAAGACAGATGAAACTGTTCTCCGAGGAAAAGAAAGTAAAATTTATCCAAACTAAATATTTCTGTGAAACAGGTTATACGGAATTCTCATTCTGCAGCCAAATACACATCCCCCGTATGCTTGTGTATTCCTCCTTATAAACATGAATATTCATTAATACCATCCCAGTAGATGGGAACAACCTAAGTAAATTACTGAGCATGAGGAACAGCAGAGAAAACTTTAATGCAATTCAAGTATTCACACAGACATGTACGATTTGCATCAAATAAATGGGCAAGATGATTACCACTACATTTCATTTACCTGTCATAATCTATGACTCAGTTGTTTGATCTGTATTAGTTACTACGTTCAAGGCAAAGTTGTTATTTGACCACCCTTTACTGGAACTCTTGTTAAAATCTCAAGTATTTCCTTTTGGGTTTTTTTCCCTTTAAACTGAGGTCAGAGAACAGAGACTCATTTGAAGCACTGTTTTACAGAACCGTCCTCAAGGGTTATTAAGGTAGTTCCTCTATTCCTTAAGGACTCAGCACTTTTATTTTTTATTTCTTTAGTGGGATTTTTGTGGTTGTTGTTCACTTCCTCGCATTGCTGGAACTGCTGCTGCCAACAGACACTTCGTTTTCTAAGCCAATGTGAGCTGGGAAACCAACTAATCAGCCTGTGTGGATTGTGCTTAAATTAAGAGTATAGACGTTCTGGGTAAATGTATTAGGGGTTCTTCTATCCAAGTTTTGGTTCAAACCAAAATCTATATTTGCATCTATTGAAATGTATACCGACATTTAAATGTGGGTGCTTTTTGTTTGTTTTCTCATCTTTCTTGGCTGTGTTCTGGAACACAGCAACATTATATAGAAAATATATGAACACATGAAATATTACTCATATTTGCTTTTAAGAGAGCACCTTCTACAACAAAAGATTCACATTGAAAAGCTACATGAAGGGCTTTCCAATCAGAAGAGAGCAAGGTGTAAGTGTCTTTCAAGGTCCTACATCTGGCTTTAGGCCACCCAAACTGCCTTGCCACGCCATCCAAGTTTGACCTTAACAAAAGCAAAGTCCTATACTGAGGTGCACTGGTGGGAAAGTTGGTGCCAAATGTGGTCTGGTCCCCAAAACTGGTCCCCTGGTTCAGTCTAAAAAACGTTGGTGATGACATTGTCAAGGTACCTGATGACTAGGAGGGTCAGGATTATATGAAACTGACCATTCAGAACAGACAAGCCCAGACTGAGCTGGTACCTTCTGTCTTTGCCCTGATCATCAAAACTCTCAAGGAACTACACAGAGATGGCAAGAAGCACAAGAACATTAAGACAGTGGAAATAACAATTTTGATGAGACTGGCACCTGACAGATGCAACACCAATCTTTGACCAGAGAATTCTCTAGAACCATGAAAATGATCCCGGGGACTGACAAGTTTGTGGGCTGAAATGTTAATGGTTACTACCCACGTTATCATCGATGACATCAACAGTAATATGGTAGAATGCCCAGCTACTTAAGAACTACAAAGGAAAATATCTTGGTAAAGGATCATTTGACAACCTCCGCCCCAAAGTTATATGCAGGTCACATCGTCTCTTAGTGAAATATAAAGTTAATTTGGTAGAGAATTTTCACAGATTTATGCTCAAAACCGTCATGCATACAAACCCCCTTGTCTACCAAGTATGAAGTTGTGAATCTAAAGAAGACTAAAGAAGTTGTGAATCTAAAGAAGACCAGACTGGTGCCTGGGTGGCTCAGTCAGTTGAGTGTCTGACTTTGGCTCAGGTCACGATCTCTCGGTTCGAGAGATGGAGCCCCGTGTCGGGCTCTGTGCTGACAGCTCAGGGCCTGGAGCCGGCTTCAGATTCTGTGTCTCCCTCTCTCTCTGCTCCTCCCCTGCTCACACTCTGTCTCTCTTTCAAAAGTAAATAAAGATTAAAATAAATAGATAAATAAATAAAAAATAAAGAAGACTACAGATGAGCTTTAATAGGTCCATAAGCGCCTTGAAATCATACGCAAAATCATATGCATACATATTAGCTGAATGAATTACGGATTCTGGGTGAAGAAATTTTTGAAATACTTAATGACTAAATGCAGACTATTAAGAAACTGATGAAATAATACTGGTTACGTCAATTTTTATTTCAATGGGAAGAGTGACTGATATTTTATCTGGTGTTAATTAAAAATATTAGATACTACTTATAGAACAAATGTCTGTAAGGACTTGCACTGCATTAGTGGAAGAGAGAATCCTTGTGCATAGATGCAGAATTCAAATGTTGAGGAAGTGAAGAAGTTGTCTAATAAATTATAATGTTCTTGTGAAATATTCTTCCATGTGTAGCCAATCATTGGCAAGCCCAATAAATAATGCAAGCATCAGTAAATCCTCAAGTGTTTATTATTTCTTACTGTGCTTTTTGGGGGTCTGTGCAGTGGCGATAATATGACTCATGGGTTTGTCTGAACAATTATCAGTATGCTTGGTTTTTATTCCATGGTGGGGAAGAAAGGAAAGAAAATAAGTGCCTGTTGCTTGCCCTGAGTTCTAACTATTGAAAAAATCTTTATTTTATCTGCTGATTTTTCAAAGGTTGTCAAACTGGCTCCTTATGAATGTGATGTCCACTAGACCTACTGTTAATACAGTAAATTAAACTATCTTGAAGTATACAAGAGACTCAAGGTCAAAGCCATTCATACTGAGATGAGTAGTAACTTGGCAAATATTTCTAAATGTCTAAACTTCAGGGTATACTAGAAGTTCACAGGGGCTTTCGTTCAGGTTAATGTTCTGTTGACAGCCTACACTTAGGAGATCCCAGTTTGGCTCACAGATTTATTGGCATGTGCCCTGTGATTTGATTTCAACTTTAGCTCTAAAATTTTAAGCATCATGGCATATTAAAATTTTACTAGATTGGAGAAAAAAATGTTGATAGCTAAACATAGGTAGATGTTTAAACATTAATACTTAAAATATCTCTTAATAAAACAATAAAAGCAACACCATCTTTAACGACTTGTCAATAACAACATTACTTTTGTGCACAAGTTGGGAAATTCCCATGGAACAATCATCTTTCCAGGTGTTTACAGAGATGCTAAATTTTTGAAGAGGAGATAAGAAAGGTATTAGCTTGCTTTCCTTAAAGGTTCTCATGAGAAGACTTAAAACACAGCTGGCTGCATGTTGCTGGTCCACCTACTGGCTAGACACATCCAAAGAGATACAATTTGGAGTCATGTAATATAAGAACAGCAAAAATGCATGCTTCTCTCCTGCAAACACAGCTTAAAATTCATATTTTCATCCAAAACAAAGTTTAAATGACTTAAAATTGACTTACACTGTAAGTTTGTGATAAAATGATCATAAATATTTTGGTGGTATCTCCAAACATTCTATTTAAAATTTTTTTAAGCCACTTTCTTTAGGTATGGCTGACACACAAAAAACTATATACTTAATATATACAACTTGATGAATTTGGAAACATATATAAATTTATATATAAATTTTTATATATAAAAATATATATAAAATATATTTTTCTGAAACCTTGACTGTATTTGTTTTTAAAACCTCTTTCATGATATTGTCCATTAATTACAAATCTTCTTAAAAATAAGCAATATTTGGGGTGCCTGGGTGGCTCAGTTGGTTAAGCGTCTGACTTCGGCTCAGGTCATGATTTCATGGTTGGTAGGTTTGAGCCCTGTGTTGTTGGGCTCTGTGCTGACAGCTCAGAGCCTGGAGCCTGCTTGGGATTCTGTGTCTCCCTCTCTCTCTGCCCCTCCCCTGCTCATGCTCTGTCTCTCTCTGTC